>NC_088654.1:1011600-1036600 GCF_964019385.1 Sycon ciliatum | reverse complement strand
AGTAATCGGTTCGGCATCCGGAGTCTGCTGAGCTGGTTTCTGCTGAGGCCCAGGTTGCTCGCATATGAGAATCTATAAATTGCAGCAGATTATTTTTATTATAAATACTGGACATGGATATTGAATTAAACTGTACTCAGTGACTTTTTACATTTTACAGGCTACGTTTTATTATTATTATTATTATTGTAAAGCTTTCCTTTTGATCTTGTCTCTTATTGTTGTGACCTTTCCACAGTAATTGGGTTGCATTGTCAAAAAAATCCAGATAAGTGGGGCGTACTCCAGCAGCGGACGAACGAATGCTTTGTACACTGTTATGCGCCCAGCCGGAGGGAGAAGATGAGCTGACCGGCGCAAAAGACCATGTCGCTGCCTTGCCCGGGTTGCAACAGACCGGAGGTGCTCCCCAAAAGACAGCTTCTGGTTAAAGAGGACGCCTAGGAGGGTGATCGAGTTTGCCTCGGGGACTTGTATTCCGCCAAACACGATTGGTGGGAGGTGTAAGTCAGCTCTTCGGAGCGTTGCAGTCATTGCCTGGGACTTGGTGGGCTCAAATGCAATCTTTCATTTCTGGCCCCAGTTATGCAGCCGATCGATTGACAGTAAATTTTGCAGTGAGTGCGCTGCACCTGCCGCGCTGCCATTCGACACAATGGAGTAAAGTGTGGTGTCGTCTGCGTATGCCTTCAGCTGGGCATCATCCAGCAGAACAGAGGGTGCATCATTTACGTACAGTAAAAACAGTGTCGGGCCGAGTATGCTGCCTTGGGGAACGCCCGTAGCTATGGGGTACTGGGTAGACGTATAGCCACCCACCAAGTATCGTAATGAACGTGATGACAGGTACGACGACAGCCATGTGTGGAGTGGCCCAGTGATTCCTGCATTACGTGCCTTATGGAGGACACCAACATGGGACACGCGATCAAATGCCCCAGCAATATCAACAGCGAGGATACGAGCTGCGCCATTTCGCCCGACAGCATTAACCCAGGCATGATGCCGAACCTGCAGAGCATCAGATGTACCCAATCTTCTCCTGAAACCAAACTGGTGGGAGGTGAGGAGCTGATGGTGTTCCAGAAGGTTTGTAACCTGGCTGTTCACAATAGTCTCCATCACCTTCGAGATGATGCTCAGCAACGAAACAGGGCGGTAGTTCTTGAGCACAGAACGCGAAGTCTTTTTGTGGATAGGAGCCACGTTTGCCGTTTTCCACATCTTGGGTTGAATGCCTCGCCGAAAGCAGAGGGAAAACAGCTGACACAGTGGTGAAGCTATTTCTTTGGCTTACTCCTTGAGCACCCGGGCAGATATTTCATCCGGTCCCGATGCCTTTGATATATCCAGTCTAGCCAGAACTCGACGCAATTGCAACAATCAGGACTAGCCAACAGATGATTGTACACTGAAGACTTGCTACCACGAAACCTACGCACAACACTAACACTCTCACCGGCATCCTCACCATCACTCCCAACACTGCTCCCTCCGCCGTCCGTTCCATCCTCCGCTTCCACTGTACTCTCTCTGTCTCGTCCATCCCGCCTGACAGGGTCCATTGAACTCAACTTGGCCGTCACCCTGCCATCACATCCCTCCTTTCGCCCTTGTCCGCTGAGTGCGTAGCTTCTGTTGTAGTTCGCTGTTGATCGTCTTGGTCTCTCAATTAGGGGCTTGGATGGGGGATTCGTTGTGGTTGCTGTAGATTGCGTTGTTGGTGTTGGTGTGGGAGCTACTGATATGCAAGGTGGGTATTTTTGAGTCGGCATTTGCAGTGTTAATGCAGCTGTCAGTGTTGCTTGCGGTCTGCAACTGGCAAGCTCCACCGCCGCAAGAACCGATGGCGGAGGATCAGGAGGAGGCAGTGGGACCGGGACCGCCAGCGGCACCGCCTCAGCCAAAGCCGCCGGGGGCACTGACGAAAGAACCACCGACGGCCGGAGCAAAGGCGGCGGCACAAGCCGACCCGATTAGCCACCACGCCCATTCTCCTCCACCACCGCCACCAGCGACGGCGGAGCAAGCACAGTCTGTGAGCCAGGATCCGCGGGTTGTGTAGGCAACGACTGTGTGGTTAATAGTTGTTTTCTAGGTCGCCCTCGCTTCGGTCTTTGTTGTTGTGCGCAAGGTGGAAGTATATGACGTGGTGTGTGTTGTTTGATGCGTGCGTTCAGGTGCTGAACTGAGTCTGTGTCGTGTTTAGTGCGGCCAAGCTTGGCCGTTAATATTCAAGGTGTAAGGGACTGCTGTTATGTGTTATCACGTTGTCTTTCCTTTCTTTCTCCTTTGTTCATTTCTCGCTTTGATTGTTAAAATTCACACTTGTAAATTTCACTGCTGTTGCTCTTAGTGTTATTTCTCTAACTTAGATTTTCTATAATAGTTCAATTTTTGTTTCAGTGTCCTTCAGTACAACGACGATTCCTGATGAGTGTTGTACGAAAACTTGTTTGAATCCATATTTTATACCTACACCATTTCTTCATATTTTCATCGTTTTATTGCACATCGTGTCCACCGTTTTTACATTGCATGAATAAAGTACACAAATGTCGGTTCAGCTAGTTTCATTGATTGCGGTTACCAGATGAAGAGGAGTTTTCTTTTTATGCCACAGTCTCTGGACATAGCATCTCTAGCGATACTGAAGTAAACACGGATCCATTAATAAATTTGAACCTGGATAAAGGAGCGGCTATAAACAGAAAGAGCATGTTCCAAATAACTGCCTTTGCCGAGTCCAGCTCAGCAGGCTCGAAAAGAAGTAGAATTTTCCATGGACGCAGTACCAAGTCGATATGAGTGCTCAGCATCGCGTGTTTTACTTTCCTTGTGAAGCACGTACAGTTCCTCGTGGACGATTGTAATGCAAGCGCTACAGTCAAGTGCTGTCAGAAAAGAAGGGTATTGTGGCAAACCCTTTGTCTCCACGCAACCTCAGGGGAAGGAGACAGCCAGCGGCAAGCAGATGATGTGGAGCGGCAAAATAACTTCTGACCACGTGTTGTCAGGAGTTCTGCAAATGGGAGGGATCTCGATCTGAGGTTGTCTCTCAGGAACTGGCCTCACGTGAGCTGTTTCAGATGAAGGCATTTTTCACCGAGTGGAAGGAGTGACAGCTTGTCTGCAGGTAGGAATACCTTTTCCCATGATAAGCTTCCAGCATCCAAATGATCACCAGCAATAATGGTTTCACCATTCACTACATGTATTAACAAGGAAAAAGATTTCACACACCCACTTTTCAGCCACAGCTCTGCATCAAATTTGCAATGGAGAGCAGCCAATCGAGACGCGATCTTGTCTTATAGTGCTAAGAAGTGGTGGAGCTCGTAAGAGATATTGTAGCAGCTTCAGAGGCAGATCGACTAAATGCATCCTTTCCTGGAAGTTTGACAATGCGCAGCCTTTCTTCCATTTTTGTTTCAAACCAAGAGCATTATAACCCGTGTTGAAGCATTATATTCAGCATTATCACTCTCTTATTATTGACCCCCACAGAAACTTGTGATCTCTAAGCGGTCAAATATCAGCATTATATTGACCGCTTATATTGACCACTTATTATTGACCACTTAGCCCGAGGACTTAGAACTTTTTCCCCAACTTAGAAAAAAATCAGAACTGCGTACTCTGCGTGGCTGGCACTTCCCCAAGAAGCTAAGGACCTTTCTTCCCTCCGCCTTTTTAAGAGCCTTGTCGCGCCTTGACTTTGATTTTGCGTTTCTCAATTTGTTGCAATCACTACTTATCCATGCCGGTTCCTTTTTTCTTCTCCTCCCCTTCTCCCTTCCTTGCCGTGGTTGGCTAACACCCTCTCTCTTTGTATTGGCCGGTGTTCTCACTGTGCTATGCGATGCTGCAATAAATAAATAAATAAAAGAAGAAAAATCTGAAGCCAAATGCTGGGATTTGAACCAAAACTGTCAGATTCTCAGTCAAAGAACTTGGGGAACATACTACAAGAGACAACTGAAAACTTCGGTTTACACAGAAGTAATGTCCAATGTAAACGGCATATGTACATACTATTATACTATTAGAATAGTATTCCTTTCTTCCTATAGCAAAGCAAAAACAGTTATAGATATGCTATGTAAAGAGTCGGCGTGGAGAAAGCAATTTTATTAGTGCAACTGTTCTTTGTAAACAAAAGAAGCATGTAGTCGCGCTAAAGTTGTTCTCGTAGCTGGTTATCAGATGTAAATGTTGTGTCATGTTGCACTGTATCACCTCTTGCTTTGTGGCTGCACTCAGTTATATACGTTAGCACTATGTTTGACACCTATTATGTAATGCTGTAGCACTTCCTTTGTTGTTCACACTTTTAATTAATTATGCTGTTATAAAATGTTCTATTTTTGTACACAGTACCCTCAGTTCCGATACTATTCACTGATGAGCGGAACACGAAAATCGATTTTGAATAACATAAAAATCCTTTAAATTTCCATGAACTCGTTGTTGTCTGGCCGTGTCTGCATCGATTATACTCCTAATTGCACTAATGATATGCTATGTCGTGATAAATCTATTATTGCCCTCATAATCGGTCAATATAATGAAATATGGACCTCGTAAAAGACCTCGGCGGACCTCGGTCTTTCATTCGTTCTATATTTCATATATTGACCTCTTTAATCTAGCAATAATAGATACTTATAAGATAGTTTTTGGAGCATTATGATTAACATTATACGAACATTTCCGGAGCATTATCCGCTTAGTTATGCTCCGGATATGATGAAGCAGTTCGTCCAGTGATCATGAGAAAGAAAAAAAAGGAAAAAAAGGAAAAAGAAAGACATTTTTTAAACTTTTTCTTACACATTCGCTATCGCGGCGCGGGCTGGATTCCGCAGTAGGCCCATGCAGATTCTGCTCCGCTCGCCTCGATATTTTGCCGCAAAATGTTGCTGCGAAATCTTCGATATTTTGCCCAGCCTGGCACAAGAAACTCGATATATTGCTCCATTTTGTTCCGGAAAAACGTGTATTTTATCCAATTCCCGTACAATGTTTCATAAAATCGCAGGGTCGGTTCCCAAAACGGATTTCCACGGACGTGTCCCTGAGTTCTTCCGAAATCATTTGGATCCACAGTGAATCCCAGTGATATCGGTGACATGATCTCGTCCTGGGCTGTGTATCCAGCTGAAACAAAGAAATCCGTAGCGCTAACTGACAGCCTTCCAACTTGGAAGGTTCAAGGTTATGAAAAGACCAGTTAGTCGGTTAGCGCTACGGAGATGTGTTGAAGCTAGGTGTCAGGACGTCGAATGACTCAGTACTCTGTCAGTTTTGTGCCTAGTTATTGCACATTCTGACTGTATAGAGTATCCAGTTACAGTGATGGAGAGTTACTCTTAACTCGTATCCATATGTGCTTTTCTTTTCTACATCTCTAATTACTATCATTATTAATTTTAAAGAGTCGGCGTGGAGTAAGCAATTTTATTAGTGCAATTAAGAGTATAATAGATGCAGACATGGCCAGACAACAACGAGTTCATGGAATGTTTAAGGATTTTTAAGGATTTTTATGTTATTCAAAATCGATTTTCGTGTTCCACTCATCAGTGAAAAGTATTGGAACTAAGGGTACTGTGTACAAAAAAGAAAATTTTATAACAGCATATTAAAAGTACGAGCTTAGAAGTTGCGACTTCGGCGGTAATAGTCATGAAGTTGATTGTTCCAACTAGGAACACACGCTTCTTGCCGAACTTGACACTTGACTGACTCACGACTGCCATCCGGAGCACACGAGGAGCACGTCGCACCTTCCACTCGGCAAACCTGCAAGAAAGCACCACTCCCTGCTCAATACACAGGGAGAAACATCGTGTATTGAGCAGGGAGTGGTGCTTTCTTGCAGGTTTGCGGAGTGGAAGGTGCGACGTGCTCGTCGTGTGCTCCGGATGGCAGTCGTGAGTAAGTCAAGTGTCAAGTTCGGCAAGAAGCGTGTGTTCCTAGTTGGAACAATCAACTCCATGACTATTACCGCCGAAGTCGCAACTTCTAAGTTCGTATTATTGTCCCTCACGCGGACGTGCGACTACTTGTTGGAGGTGACAGCGTTGCGAATAGCTATACTGGCTCTCAACGTCTCTTTATCACAACTCCATGAGCGACTCTGACTAACGCTGCTACCTGGAGCTTCACGAGGTGTTCGTCGCGCTGGAAACAAAGCGTCTCTGTAAGTTTGTATCCCTGGTGATGGTTTGGCCTGGAGAGCAGTATATAAGTGGTGCTTTTCAGGCACAATCTTCCTCAGCCTACTCAAGCTCAACTGATGAGGGGTGAATTCCCCGAAACACCGTGTATTGAGCAGGGAGTGGTGCTTTCTTGCAGGTTTGCCGAGTGGAAGGTGCGACGTGCTCGTCGTGTGCTCCGGATGGCAGTCGAGAGTCAGTCAAGTGTCAAGTTCGGCAAGAAGCGTGTGTTCCTAGTTGGAACAATCAACTTCATGACTATTGCCGCCGAAGTCGCAACTTCTAAGTTCGTATTATTGTCCCTCACGCGGACGTGCGACTAGTTGTTGGAGGTGACAGCGTTGCGAATAGCTATACTGGCTCTCAACGTCTCTTTATCACAACTCCATGAGCGACTCTGACTAACGCTGCTACCTGGAGCTTCACGAGGTGTTCGTCGCGCTGGAAACAAAGCGTCTCTGTAAGTTTGTATCCCTGGTGATGGTTTGGCTTGGAGAGCAGTATATAAGTGGTGCTTTTCAGGCACAATCTTCCTCAGCCTACTCAAGCTCAACTGATGAGGGGTGAATTCCCCGAAACACCGTGTATTGATCAGGGAGTGGTGCTTTCTTGCAGGTTTGCCGAGTGGAAGGTGCGACGTGCTCGTCGTGTGCTCCGGATGGCAGTCGTGAGTCAGTCAAGTGTCAAGTTCGGCAAGAAGCGTGTGTTCCTAGTTGGAACAATCAACTTCATGACTATTACCGCCGAAGTCGCAACTTCTAAGTTCGTATTGTTGTCCCTCACGCGGACGTGCGACTAGTTGTTGGAGGTGACAGCGTTGCGAATAGCTATACTGGCTCTCAACGTCTGTTTATCACAACTCCATGAGCGACTCTGACTCACGCTGCTACCTGGAGCTTCACGAGGTGTTCGTCGCGCTGGAAACAAAGCGTCTCTGTAAGTTTGTATCCCTGGTGATGGTTTGGCTTGGAGAGCAGTATATAAGTGGTGCTTTTCAGGCACAATCTTCCTCAGCCTACTCAAGCTCAACTGATGAGGGGTGAATTCCCCGAAACACCGTGTATTGAGCAGGGAGTGGTGCTTTCTTGCAGGTTTGCCGAGTGGAAGGTGCGACGTGCTCGTCGTGTGCTCCGGATGGCAGTCGTGAGTCAGTCAAGTGTCAAGTTCGGCAAGAAGCGTGTGTTCCTAGTTGGAACAATCAACTTCATGACTATTACCGCCGAAGTCGCAACTTCTAAGTTCGTATTGTTGTCCCTCACGCGGACGTGCGACTAGTTGTTGGAGGTGACAGCGTTGCGAATAGCTATACTGGCTCTCAACGTCTGTTTATCACAACTCCATGAGCGACTCTGACTCACGCTGCTACCTGGAGCTTCACGAGGTGTTCGTCGCGCTGGAAACAAAGCGTCTCTGTAAGTTTGTATCCCTGGTGATGGTTTGGCTTGGAGAGCAGTATATAAGTGGTGCTTTTCAGGCACAATCTTCCTCAGCCTACTCAAGCTCAACTGATGAGGGGTGAATTCCCCGAAACACCGTGTATTGAGCAGGGAGTGGTGCTTTCTTGCAGGTTTGCCGAGTGGAAGGTGCGACGTGCTCGTCGTGTGCTCCGGTTGGCAGTCGTGAGTCAGTCAAGTGTCAAGTTCGGCAAGAAGCGTGTGTTCCTAGTTGGAACAATCAACTTCATAATTATAAGTGTGAACAAAAAGAAGCGCTAAAGTTGTTCTCGTAGCTGGTTATCAGATGTAAGTGTTGTGTCATGTTGTCATGTTTTTTTTTTTTTTATGTTCGCACTTTTAATTATGCTGTTTAATGTTCTTTTTTTGTACACAGTACCCTCAGTTCCGATACTATTCACTGATGAGCGGAACACGAAAATAGATTATGAATAGCATAAAAATCCTTAAAATTCCATGAACTCGTAGTTGTCTGGCCATGTCTGCATCTATTATACTCTTAATTGCATTACTATTATTATTTTAATATAGCTATGAATAGGATGAAGACCGCAGACATCACGCAACTACGTTACTTGTTTGACATGTATTACTGTGTATTTTATAACAAAAATATTATTGAAAACCCAGAATCGATTTTCTCGTTCCTATCATCAGTGGGAAAAAACGGAACTAAGGATACAACCAAAGAAACTGAAGTTAAGTACTGTAAATAGAAAGGAGTTAGAAATAACATCAAGATACAAATGCAATAAAACCACTAGAGGAAACGCAAGAAAGGTAACAAGATTACATAACCAAAGGCGAGAAGGCACTGAACGAAGTGTCAACCTACGAATACAACTTCAGTGCAACAATGTGCTCTTTCTGCTTACACAAAACAGGCTTATGAATACGTATACAAACTGCCTCTAGGACTTTCAACTGTTGGACATAACGCGCACGACACAGTACAGAGAAATGAGAGTCATCATACACACCAAGACAGTCAGGACGAGATAACAAGTGTAGATACACAGCTGACTTCTTACGATCAACACATTCATCCGCCTCATCTCGCTCCTTCCCACCCGACTCCGACTCGTCCATCTCATCGTCCTCTTCCTCGTTCCGCTCGTCATCCTCACGATCATCATCACCACCATCATCTGCCTCGTCCTCTGTCTCCTCACCAACTGTTTCGTCATCCAATTCCTCTTCCATCCTCTGATCATCCGTCCCATCCTCCGTTTCAGTACAGACCACTTGTCTCCCATTTGCTAGCTGCTCGTCCCGTGAGCGGAGTTGTTCCTCCAGATCCGCTTCACTCACTGACTCATGATACTGCTCGACCCTCCTCCTGTTGGTACTGTCCACAACGCGCGGTCCCTGGCCGTTTCTGGCATAGATCTCTGTGCAGTGGTTTGCTGTTGCCCTCCGAGGTCTCTGGATTAATGTGTTATAAAATACACAGTAATACATGTCAACAGTAACGTAGTTGCGTGATGTCTGCGGCCTTCATCCTATTCATAGCTATATTAAAATTGTTATCTCCACGTAGGTTTTACAAGAAATCGGAGGCGGATAATACTTTAATAACGAAGGTACGTGTTGGGTCGTAAGTATCCACGCAAACACACATCCAGTCAAAATAAGGCACTTGTCAAAGTATCCGAACGTTTTCGGTCCCTTCTCATCAAGGATTATACAAGGAATGGCTCAATTTGGAAAGACTAAAACTTATATAGCGTAAAGATATGAGATAACAACACTCGTGACAAGGTGGAAAAAGTATCAAGTTCAGCACGACACAAAACTCGAACGAAATAATAATAGCGACAAAAACATAGTGAGCAAATTAAGTTACATTGTTAACACCTCGACGAGGAGTAACACCAAACAATTGTAGCGACAACACATTTTCTTTCTGTACGCAAAGTTCAGGATCTAACTTACGGATATCCAAAGCTTCTAACACGGCCAGAGGCAACGCACATCTACCACGTGACAATATTGAGAACACATTATCACTGTACAACTCACGACAATTGGTACGGGCTGACAGATGTTGCTTAATGGACGAAGTGCGATTCTTAGCTCCGTTGTACGTGCGTCCTCACCAGTCCGTATTTTTACTTGGCTGCGCGTAACCCTTCCCGACGCTGACAGATCCTTTGTCAATTTCGGTGGTTTACTTGTCGGTCTTTCACCATCTTTCACACTGTTCTCAGCTGGACCCTGCCCTACACACGCGGAGGTGGACGGGCATGCAGTGACATCTTCACAGGAAGAGGAAGATCCACAGATGGACTGGAAAGCACATTTTGGAGGACGACCACGGCACCCAACGGAGCTAAGAATCGCACTTCGTCCATCAAGCAACATCTGTCAGCCCGTACCAATTGTCGTGAGTTGCACAGTGATAATGTGTTCTCAATATTGTCACGTGGTAGATGTGCGTTGCCTCTGGCCGTGTTAGAAGCTTTGTATATCCGTAAGTTAGATCCTGAACTTTGCGTACAGAAAGAAAGTGTGTTGTCGCTACAATTGTTTGATGTTACTCCTCGTCGAGGTGTTAACAATGTAACTTAATTTGCTCACTATGTTTTTGTCGCTATTATTATTTCGTTCGAGTTTTGTGTCGTGCTGAACTTGATACTTTTTCCACCTTGTTACGAGTGTTGTTATCTCATATCTTTACGCTATATAAGTTTTAGTCTTTCCAACTTGAGCCATTCCCTGTATAATCCACGTAGGTTATTACTATTATTATTATTATTATTGTAAAAGAGAAAAGGACATATGGATACGAGTTTAGAGTAACTCTCCATCACTGTAACATGATACTATATACAGTCATAAAGTGCAATAACTATGTCCTTTTCTCTTTTACATTTATTTATGGCTCAACATCCGAGTTTCAAATTATTATTATTATTATTATTATTGACGACTACACCATAGCTCAGTGGTTAGAGCATCGCTGGCTACAAGCGAGGGTCCCTGGTTCGAGTCCTGGTGGTGGCAGTCAATTTTTTCTTCAGACTTTTCCCGTTTGTCTCTTTCCCTCAAACCAGTCAGTATTTTACGACTTGGGGCTCCCCGCGTGCTAGTTTGTACGTGAAGTGTGTGGGTTACAGTGAGGGCTGCGTCCCACCCGCCTGTGTGGATTCACAGGAAGTGTGAGTTACGAAGTCTGAGGAAAATGTTGAACGGCCTCTGCTGGGATGACGACTACACCATAGCTCAGTGGTTAGAGCATCGCTGGCTACAAGCGAGGGTCCCTGGTTCGAGTCCTGGTGGTGGCAGTCAATTTTTTCTTCAGACTTTTCCCGTTTGTCTCTTTCCCTCAAACCAGTCAGTATTTTACGACTTGGGGCTCCCCGCGTGCTAGTTTGTACGTGAAGTGTGTGGGTTACAGTGAGGGCTGCGTCCCACCCGCCTGTGTGGATTCACAGGAAGTGTGAGTTACGAAGTCTGAGGAAAATGTTGAACGGCCTCTGCTGGGATGACGACTACACCATAGCTCAGTGGTTAGAGCATCGCTGGCTACAAGCGAGGGTCCCTGGTTCGAGTCCTGGTGGTGGCAGTCAATTTTTTCTTCAGACTTTTCCCGTTTGTCTCTTTCCCTCAAACCAGTCAGTATTTTACGACTTGGGGCTCCCCGCGTGCTAGTTTGTACGTGAAGTGTGTGGGTTACAGTGAGGGCTGCGTCCCACCCGCCTGTGTGGATTCACAGGAAGTGTGAGTTACGAAGTCTGAGGAAAATGTTGAACGGCCTCTGCTGGGATGACGACTACACCATAGCTCAGTGGTTAGAGCATCGCTGGCTACAAGCGAGGGTCCCTGGTTCGAGTCCTGGTGGTGGCAGTCAATTTTTTCTTCAGACTTTTCCCGTTTGTCTCTTTCCCTCAAACCAGTCAGTATTTTACGACTTGGGGCTCCCCGCGTGCTAGTTTGTACGTGAAGTGTGTGGGTTACAGTGAGGGCTGCGTCCCACCCGCCTGTGTGGATTCACAGGAAGTGTGAGTTACGAAGTCTGAGGAAAATGTTGAACGGCCTCTGCTGGGATGACGACTACACCATAGCTCAGTGGTTAGAGCATCGCTGGCTACAAGCGAGGGTCCCTGGTTCGAGTCCTGGTGGTGGCAGTCAATTTTTTCTTCAGACTTTTCCCGTTTGTCTCTTTCCCTCAAACCAGTCAGTATTTTACGACTTGGGGCTCCCCGCGTGCTAGTTTGTACGTGAAGTGTGTGGGTTACAGTGAGGGCTGCGTCCCACCCGCCTGTGTGGATTCACAGGAAGTGTGAGTTACGAAGTCTGAGGAAAATGTTGAACGGCCTCTGCTGGGATGACGACTACACCATAGCTCAGTGGTTAGAGCATCGCTGGCTACAAGCGAGGGTCCCTGGTTCGAGTCCTGGTGGTGGCAGTCAATTTTTTCTTCAGACTTTTCCCGTTTGTCTCTTTCCCTCAAACCAGTCAGTATTTTACGACTTGGGGCTCCCCGCGTGCTAGTTTGTACGTGAAGTGTGTGGGTTACAGTGAGGGCTGCGTCCCACCCGCCTGTGTGGATTCACAGGAAGTGTGAGTTACGAAGTCTGAGGAAAATGTTGAACGGCCTCTGCTGGGATGACGACTACACCATAGCTCAGTGGTTAGAGCATCGCTGGCTACAAGCGAG
This sequence comes from Sycon ciliatum, assembly GCF_964019385.1. Taxonomy (NCBI): domain Eukaryota; kingdom Metazoa; phylum Porifera; class Calcarea; order Leucosolenida; family Sycettidae; genus Sycon; species Sycon ciliatum. Next base: position 1,024,262 of record NC_088654.1, on the reverse strand, counting down.
GGTCCCTGGTTCGAGTCCTGGTGGTGGCAGTCAATTTTTTCTTCAGACTTTTCCCGTTTGTCTCTTTCCCTCAAACCAGTCAGTATTTTACGACTTGGGGCTCCCCGCGTGCTAGTTTGTACGTGAAGTGTGTGGGTTACAGTGAGGGCTGCGTCCCACCCGCCTGTGTGGATTCACAGGAAGTGTGAGTTACGAAGTCTGAGGAAAATGTTGAACGGCCTCTGCTGGGATGACGACTACACCATAGCTCAGTGGTTAGAGCATCGCTGGCTACAAGCGAGGGTCCCTGGTTCGAGTCCTGGTGGTGGCAGTCAATTTTTTCTTCAGACTTTTCCCGTTTGTCTCTTTCCCTCAAACCAGTCAGTATTTTACGACTTGGGGCTCCCCGCGTGCTAGTTTGTACGTGAAGTGTGTGGGTTACAGTGAGGGCTGCGTCCCACCCGCCTGTGTGGATTCACAGGAAGTGTGAGTTACGAAGTCTGAGGAAAATGTTGAACGGCCTCTGCTGGGATGACGACTACACCATAGCTCAGTGGTTAGAGCATCGCTGGCTACAAGCGAGGGTCCCTGGTTCGAGTCCTGGTGGTGGCAGTCAATTTTTTCTTCAGACTTTTCCCGTTTGTCTCTTTCCCTCAAACCAGTCAGTATTTTACGACTTGGGGCTCCCCGCGTGCTAGTTTGTACGTGAAGTGTGTGGGTTACAGTGAGGGCTGCGTCCCACCCGCCTGTGTGGATTCACAGGAAGTGTGAGTTACGAAGTCTGAGGAAAATGTTGAACGGCCTCTGCTGGGATGACGACTACACCATAGCTCAGTGGTTAGAGCATCGCTGGCTACAAGCGAGGGTCCCTGGTTCGAGTCCTGGTGGTGGCAGTCAATTTTTTCTTCAGACTTTTCCCGTTTGTCTCTTTCCCTCAAACCAGTCAGTATTTTACGACTTGGGGCTCCCCGCGTGCTAGTTTGTACGTGAAGTGTGTGGGTTACAGTGAGGGCTGCGTCCCACCCGCCTGTGTGGATTCACAGGAAGTGTGAGTTACGAAGTCTGAGGAAAATGTTGAACGGCCTCTGCTGGGATGACGACTACACCATAGCTCAGTGGTTAGAGCATCGCTGGCTACAAGCGAGGGTCCCTGGTTCGAGTCCTGGTGGTGGCAGTCAATTTTTTCTTCAGACTTTTCCCGTTTGTCTCTTTCCCTCAAACCAGTCAGTATTTTACGACTTGGGGCTCCCCGCGTGCTAGTTTGTACGTGAAGTGTGTGGGTTACAGTGAGGGCTGCGTCCCACCCGCCTGTGTGGATTCACAGGAAGTGTGAGTTACGAAGTCTGAGGAAAATGTTGAACGGCCTCTGCTGGGATGACGACTACACCATAGCTCAGTGGTTAGAGCATCGCTGGCTACAAGCGAGGGTCCCTGGTTCGAGTCCTGGTGGTGGCAGTCAATTTTTTCTTCAGACTTTTCCCGTTTGTCTCTTTCCCTCAAACCAGTCAGTATTTTACGACTTGGGGCTCCCCGCGTGCTAGTTTGTACGTGAAGTGTGTGGGTTACAGTGAGGGCTGCGTCCCACCCGCCTGTGTGGATTCACAGGAAGTGTGAGTTACGAAGTCTGAGGAAAATGTTGAACGGCCTCTGCTGGGATGACGACTACACCATAGCTCAGTGGTTAGAGCATCGCTGGCTACAAGCGAGGGTCCCTGGTTCGAGTCCTGGTGGTGGCAGTCAATTTTTTCTTCAGACTTTTCCCGTTTGTCTCTTTCCCTCAAACCAGTCAGTATTTTACGACTTGGGGCTCCCCGCGTGCTAGTTTGTACGTGAAGTGTGTGGGTTACAGTGAGGGCTGCGTCCCACCCGCCTGTGTGGATTCACAGGAAGTGTGAGTTACGAAGTCTGAGGAAAATGTTGAACGGCCTCTGCTGGGATGACGACTACACCATAGCTCAGTGGTTAGAGCATCGCTGGCTACAAGCGAGGGTCCCTGGTTCGAGTCCTGGTGGTGGCAGTCAATTTTTTCTTCAGACTTTTCCCGTTTGTCTCTTTCCCTCAAACCAGTCAGTATTTTACGACTTGGGGCTCCCCGCGTGCTAGTTTGTACGTGAAGTGTGTGGGTTACAGTGAGGGCTGCGTCCCACCCGCCTGTGTGGATTCACAGGAAGTGTGAGTTACGAAGTCTGAGGAAAATGTTGAACGGCCTCTGCTGGGATGACGACTACACCATAGCTCAGTGGTTAGAGCATCGCTGGCTACAAGCGAGGGTCCCTGGTTCGAGTCCTGGTGGTGGCAGTCAATTTTTTCTTCAGACTTTTCCCGTTTGTCTCTTTCCCTCAAACCAGTCAGTATTTTACGACTTGGGGCTCCCCGCGTGCTAGTTTGAACGTGAAGTGTGTGGGTTACAGTGAGGGCTGCGTCCCACCCGCCTGTGTGGATTCACAGGAAGTGTGAGTTACGAAGTCTGAGGAAAATGTTGAACGGCCTCTGCTGGGATGACGACTACACCATAGCTCAGTGGTTAGAGCATCGCTGGCTACAAGCGAGGGTCCCTGGTTCGAGTCCTGGTGGTGGCAGTCAATTTTTTCTTCAGACTTTTCCCGTTAGTCTCTTTCCCTCAAACCAGTCAGTATTTTACGACTTGGGGCTCCCCGCGTGCTAGTTTGTACGTGAAGTGTGTGGGTTACAGTGAGGGCTGCGTCCCACCCGCCTGTGTGGATTCACAGGAAGTGTGAGTTACGAAGTCTGAGGAAAATGTTGAACGGCCTCTGCTGGGATGACGACTACACCATAGCTCAGTGGTTAGAGCATCGCTGGCTACAAGCGAGGGTCCCTGGTTCGAGTCCTGGTGGTGGCAGTCAATTTTTTCTTCAGACTTTTCCCGTTTGTCTCTTTCCCTCAAACCAGTCAGTATTTTACGACTTGGGGCTCCCCGCGTGCTAGTTTGTACGTGAAGTGTGTGGGTTACAGTGAGGGCTGCGTCCCACCCGCCTGTGTGGATTCACAGGAAGTGTGAGTTACGAAGTCTGAGGAAAATGTTGAACGGCCTCTGCTGGGATGACGACTACACCATAGCTCAGTGGTTAGAGCATCGCTGGCTACAAGCGAGGGTCCCTGGTTCGAGTCCTGGTGGTGGCAGTCAATTTTTTCTTCAGACTTTTCCCGTTTGTCTCTTTCCCTCAAACCAGTCAGTATTTTACGACTTGGGGCTCCCCGCGTGCTAGTTTGTACGTGAAGTGTGTGGGTTACAGTGAGGGCTGCGTCCCACCCGCCTGTGTGGATTCACAGGAAGTGTGAGTTACGAAGTCTGAGGAAAATGTTGAACGGCCTCTGCTGGGATGACGACTACACCATAGCTCAGTGGTTAGAGCATCGCTGGCTACAAGCGAGGGTCCCTGGTTCGAGTCCTGGTGGTGGCAGTCAATTTTTTCTTCAGACTTTTCCCGTTTGTCTCTTTCCCTCAAACCAGTCAGTATTTTACGACTTGGGGCTCCCCGCGTGCTAGTTTGTACGTGAAGTGTGTGGGTTACAGTGAGGGCTGCGTCCCACCCGCCTGTGTGGATTCACAGGAAGTGTGAGTTACGAAGTCTGAGGAAAATGTTGAACGGCCTCTGCTGGGATGACGACTACACCATAGCTCAGTGGTTAGAGCATCGCTGGCTACAAGCGAGGGTCCCTGGTTCGAGTCCTGGTGGTGGCAGTCAATTTTTTCTTCAGACTTTTCCCGTTTGTCTCTTTCCCTCAAACCAGTCAGTATTTTACGACTTGGGGCTCCCCGCGTGCTAGTTTGTACGTGAAGTGTGTGGGTTACAGTGAGGGCTGCGTCCCACCCGCCTGTGTGGATTCACAGGAAGTGTGAGTTACGAAGTCTGAGGAAAATGTTGAACGGCCTCTGCTGGGATGACGACTACACCATAGCTCAGTGGTTAGAGCATCGCTGGCTACAAGCGAGGGTCCCTGGTTCGAGTCCTGGTGGTGGCAGTCAATTTTTTCTTCAGACTTTTCCCGTTTGTCTCTTTCCCTCAAACCAGTCAGTATTTTACGACTTGGGGCTCCCCGCGTGCTAGTTTGTACGTGAAGTGTGTGGGTTACAGTGAGGGCTGCGTCCCACCCGCCTGTGTGGATTCACAGGAAGTGTGAGTTACGAAGTCTGAGGAAAATGTTGAACGGCCTCTGCTGGGATGACGACTACACCATAGCTCAGTGGTTAGAGCATCGCTGGCTACAAGCGAGGGTCCCTGGTTCGAGTCCTGGTGGTGGCAGTCAATTTTTTCTTCAGACTTTTCCCGTTTGTCTCTTTCCCTCAAACCAGTCAGTATTTTACGACTTGGGGCTCCCCGCGTGCTAGTTTGTACGTGAAGTGTGTGGGTTACAGTGAGGGCTGCGTCCCACCCGCCTGTGTGGATTCACAGGAAGTGTGAGTTACGAAGTCTGAGGAAAATGTTGAACGGCCTCTGCTGGGATGACGACTACACCATAGCTCAGTGGTTAGAGCATCGCTGGCTACAAGCGAGGGTCCCTGGTTCGAGTCCTGGTGGTGGCAGTCAATTTTTTCTTCAGACTTTTCCCGTTTGTCTCTTTCCCTCAAACCAGTCAGTATTTTACGACTTGGGGCTCCCCGCGTGCTAGTTTGTACGTGAAGTGTGTGGGTTACAGTGAGGGCTGCGTCCCACCCGCCTGTGTGGATTCACAGGAAGTGTGAGTTACGAAGTCTGAGGAAAATGTTGAACGGCCTCTGCTGGGATGACGACTACACCATAGCTCAGTGGTTAGAGCATCGCTGGCTACAAGCGAGGGTCCCTGGTTCGAGTCCTGGTGGTGGCAGTCAATTTTTTCTTCAGACTTTTCCCGTTTGTCTCTTTCCCTCAAACCAGTCAGTATTTTACGACTTGGGGCTCCCCGCGTGCTAGTTTGTACGTGAAGTGTGTGGGTTACAGTGAGGGCTGCGTCCCACCCGCCTGTGTGGATTCACAGGAAGTGTGAGTTACGAAGTCTGAGGAAAATGTTGAACGGCCTCTGCTGGGATGACGACTACACCATAGCTCAGTGGTTAGAGCATCGCTGGCTACAAGCGAGGGTCCCTGGTTCGAGTCCTGGTGGTGGCAGTCAATTTTTTCTTCAGACTTTTCCCGTTTGTCTCTTTCCCTCAAACCAGTCAGTATTTTACGACTTGGGGCTCCCCGCGTGCTAGTTTGTACGTGAAGTGTGTGGGTTACAGTGAGGGCTGCGTCCCACCCGCCTGTGTGGATTCACAGGAAGTGTGAGTTACGAAGTCTGAGGAAAATGTTGAACGGCCTCTGCTGGGATGACGACTACACCATAGCTCAGTGGTTAGAGCATCGCTGGCTACAAGCGAGGGTCCCTGGTTCGAGTCCTGGTGGTGGCAGTCAATTTTTTCTTCAGACTTTTCCCGTTTGTCTCTTTCCCTCAAACCAGTCAGTATTTTACGACTTGGGGCTCCCCGCGTGCTAGTTTGTACGTGAAGTGTGTGGGTTACAGTGAGGGCTGCGTCCCACCCGCCTGTGTGGATTCACAGGAAGTGTGAGTTACGAAGTCTGAGGAAAATGTTGAACGGCCTCTGCTGGGATGACGACTACACCATAGCTCAGTGGTTAGAGCATCGCTGGCTACAAGCGAGGGTCCCTGGTTCGAGTCCTGGTGGTGGCAGTCAATTTTTTCTTCAGACTTTTCCCGTTTGTCTCTTTCCCTCAAACCAGTCAGTATTTTACGACTTGGGGCTCCCCGCGTGCTAGTTTGTACGTGAAGTGTGTGGGTTACAGTGAGGGCTGCGTCCCACCCGCCTGTGTGGATTCACAGGAAGTGTGAGTTACGAAGTCTGAGGAAAATGTTGAACGGCCTCTGCTGGGATGACGACTACACCATAGCTCAGTGGTTAGAGCATCGCTGGCTACAAGCGAGGGTCCCTGGTTCGAGTCCTGGTGGTGGCAGTCAATTTTTTCTTCAGACTTTTCCCGTTTGTCTCTTTCCCTCAAACCAGTCAGTATTTTACGACTTGGGGCTCCCCGCGTGCTAGTTTGTACGTGAAGTGTGTGGGTTACAGTGAGGGCTGCGTCCCACCCGCCTGTGTGGATTCACAGGAAGTGTGAGTTACGAAGTCTGAGGAAAATGTTGAACGGCCTCTGCTGGGATGACGACTACACCATAGCTCAGTGGTTAGAGCATCGCTGGCTACAAGCGAGGGTCCCTGGTTCGAGTCCTGGTGGTGGCAGTCAATTTTTTCTTCAGACTTTTCCCGTTTGTCTCTTTCCCTCAAACCAGTCAGTATTTTACGACTTGGGGCTCCCCGCGTGCTAGTTTGTACGTGAAGTGTGTGGGTTACAGTGAGGGCTGCGTCCCACCCGCCTGTGTGGATTCACAGGAAGTGTGAGTTACGAAGTCTGAGGAAAATGTTGAACGGCCTCTGCTGGGATGACGACTACACCATAGCTCAGTGGTTAGAGCATCGCTGGCTACAAGCGAGGGTCCCTGGTTCGAGTCCTGGTGGTGGCAGTCAATTTTTTCTTCAGACTTTTCCCGTTTGTCTCTTTCCCTCAAACCAGTCAGTATTTTACGACTTGGGGCTCCCCGCGTGCTAGTTTGTACGTGAAGTGTGTGGGTTACAGTGAGGGCTGCGTCCCACCCGCCTGTGTGGATTCACAGGAAGTGTGAGTTACGAAGTCTGAGGAAAATGTTGAACGGCCTCTGCTGGGATGACGACTACACCATAGCTCAGTGGTTAGAGCATCGCTGGCTACAAGCGAGGGTCCCTGGTTCGAGTCCTGGTGGTGGCAGTCAATTTTTTCTTCAGACTTTTCCCGTTTGTCTCTTTCCCTCAAACCAGTCAGTATTTTACGACTTGGGGCTCCCCGCGTGCTAGTTTGTACGTGAAGTGTGTGGGTTACAGTGAGGGCTGCGTCCCACCCGCCTGTGTGGATTCACAGGAAGTGTGAGTTACGAAGTCTGAGGAAAATGTTGAACGGCCTCTGCTGGGATGACGACTACACCATAGCTCAGTGGTTAGAGCATCGCTGGCTACAAGCGAGGGTCCCTGGTTCGAGTCCTGGTGGTGGCAGTCAATTTTTTCTTCAGACTTTTCCCGTTTGTCTCTTTCCCTCAAACCAGTCAGTATTTTACGACTTGGGGCTCCCCGCGTGCTAGTTTGTACGTGAAGTGTGTGGGTTACAGTGAGGGCTGCGTCCCACCCGCCTGTGTGGATTCACAGGAAGTGTGAGTTACGAAGTCTGAGGAAAATGTTGAACGGCCTCTGCTGGGATGACGACTACACCATAGCTCAGTGGTTAGAGCATCGCTGGCTACAAGCGAGGGTCCCTGGTTCGAGTCCTGGTGGTGGCAGTCAATTTTTTCTTCAGACTTTTCCCGTTTGTCTCTTTCCCTCAAACCAGTCAGTATTATTATTATTATTATTATTATTATTATTATTATTATTATAGACAACACCTCATGGCATGAGATGAAAATCAGCCAGTACGGGAGATGTGGGTGTTAACCAACCATGGTGAATAAAAGAAGAAAAGTAATGATCAAGACGGAGAAGCATGGGAGGGACAGGTGATGGTGAATCTAGTGAGCATATTTAAATGTGTCCAGGGTACCGGCATTGCGCGTAGTAGCGGACAGCGCAAGCCAAGCAGAGTAGGCAACAAAGAGTGGAGAATGTACAAGGGAGGACGTTTTAGCCAAGGGGAGGGCAACAGAGCATCTTGTCTGGGAGCCATCTGTGATTCGGAACCAGTTATACACGCTAAGATAAGGAGGATGTAGAGCTAGTTTAAATTTGTGAGCAAAAGTGCAAAATAATGTTTGACGGTGGGTCGACAGTGGGCAAGCATTTGCAAGGACCTATTATTATTATTATGCACACACTCATGGCCCAGGCCAATCAAGGAGGAGGTGAGGGCGATTATAGCCAGCTGTTGTGAACCCTCTAAGATTCTCTAAATTGTCAGGATCGTACGACCACACGGCACGAGGACAACACTTTTCCTTTTAGACAGTATATTTCACTTCATCGAATAATTAACAATGAACACTAATAACATCAGCTATTTATAGCATGCAAAACAGCGTACATGCAAAACATACGCATATGAAACTGGACATAACAGCGTATACAGCAAAACGCACACAACGCATATAGCGTATGCCATGCAGCAACATCAGCGGTACGGCGGAGTCAAAATACAACATTTCAACGAATACCATGCCATAAGCGCGAAGGCCTTTCCCAATTGGGAACTGGTGGTTTACAACATTCTCCCCACCAAAGGGCTTCTCACCGCCGTACAACAGTGCACACAAGTCAAAAACGATCCGGGGCTCTGACTACGCGCCCAGAACGCGTCATCTCCTGCTGCCGTGGTGGTGGTAACGGTGCTGACGGTTCATACGCTGGCTGCTGAGGGACGATAGCAGGTTGAGCGGTATCGGCAAGCCCAGGAGCCACGTCCTGTGACGATACTTCTAATGGCACTAACCTTTGGATCGGCCTCAACAGGGTACTGGTACTCAACTTAACCTTGGCAACACGACGCTTACCATCTCGACCAGGGAATAACTCGATAACAAAGACATCGAGAACAAAGACAACATCACCCATAGCTAAAGGCCGCGACATGGTCTGTTGGTGCTTGTTCAGCTGACTTAGGTACTCCACCTCCCAACGATTCTTGACATGCTCCAGTGTCCGACTGAGGTAACGCAATCTCGATGACATCTGCGCAGCGTCCAGGGTACCTGCTGGCTTCTCTGACGACATCCAGATGTTACCCAGGGGCGTACATAGGGCGGTTCCCGGGATGCCCGGGAACCAGTAAAAAAATTTCGATGTGGGTACGGAGAAATTTTTTTGATCCATGTACTACTACTGTGTACAGTGCATATGAGGCCTGCAGACGCACTGTGCCTGTACTTACATGACTGTACTACTCCGTGGAGACGTCTGGAGCTGTGTTCAGAACGCACTGCATGCATTCATGCAGTAACAATACTAGCCCATGATAGGGGTCCGCGTGAAACGACCGAATAGTACTCGAAAATCGAAATAGAAAATTACAAGCACGCTCATCGATTATTCGAAAAGTTTCGATTACTAGTCATGTACATGACTTTGTACAGTCATGTACTGACTGTACTTGTACAGTGTAGTACTCGATTATGCACACAGTGCGCATGTGCAGATGATTGTAGATCGTCTGCGCCGATCGGTGCGCGCGAGATCAGCTTTGCGGTGTGCAGAAACATGACATCCTGAAGTGCTACATGTACGCTTGGCTGCATGCCGCTTCTGTGTTCACATAGTTCACGCTTGGCTGCACGCCGCTTTAGCGTTCACATAGTTCACGCTTGGCTGCACGCCGGGCATGACGCTCCAGCTTTCAGTTCACCACTGTTCACGCTTGGCTAGCTTGTTTGTGTGCCATCACCGCACACACGTCTTGCTGGTGCCGATCCGACATGTCAATGACAGGCCTAGTACAATCCTGTACATGTACATGTACATCACACCTACCATCTGCACTAGTAACAGGTGTAACATGTTACTGTCTGTGTTAGTGGAGCTGGGGGCCAGCCTGGGGCACCTTTGTGATACTCCCGCATCCTACTACTGAACTGGGTGCTGTTTAGACTTTAGTGTTTGCTGAGCCATGCACTGCTCCGCGGTCCGGTCCATAGTACACAGTCCGTGAACCTATAAAGTACAGAGTCTGAAGTTCGGTAGTTACATCGATTCCTGGGTCTCAAAGTCATTTCCTTTGCAGTTTGTTTTGACAAGGTTGGTTGTGTTTTTGACGGTGCTTTCGCTTTGTGAAACATGAAGCGTCGACATCCAGAGGGCCAGCGCTCTATTCAGAGCTATTTTCAGCAGCCGGCAAAGCGTGCAGCCAGTGACGAAGGTCATGCGACAGAAGAGAATGCGGACGCAGCGGCACCTGACTTGCAATCGGAGTCTGGAACGAGTAGCGCAGAGGAAGACATCGTTGGCGAAGCTGTCGAGTCTGCAACGAGCAGCGCAGACGAAGAAATCGTCGGCGAAGCTGTAGACCAACCGTTGTTGGAAGCGGCTGGAACATGCAAGGCTTACTTCACCGACATTGGAGAGTGTTGGAAGGGGTATTCTGCTGGTGGACTTCCACAGTGGAATCCAGTGCCCCGAAATTTGCCGGACACGGACAAGATATCCGTGATCGAAAATCATTGTGCGCCGCAGAAGGACTTCATATTTCCTGTACGTGTCCAGACGGATGGAAAACAGCGCCGCTTTCAGCGATCCTGGTTGGAGGAATTTCCCTGGATAGTTTATTCACCGGCGTGCAACGGCGGCTTCTGCTTGCCCTGTGTCATGTTTGCACCAGACGATCCGAAGCTTGGGCAGCTTTACCGCAGTCCTCTGGAGAATTTCACCCGATTCAAGACTGCTTGCAACCGTCATGCTGAACAGAACATCCACAAAAACGCCTTGGCAAAGTTCAGTCATTTCAAGTCACAAGTGCGTAGCAACGACATCGTCCAGCAACTTGTGGATGTTAACTCCACCCAGTCAGAGGAGAACATGCAGAAACTCCGTGGGATTGTGGAAACGGTGATTGTCTGCGGCAAGCAGAATATTCCTCTACGTGCCCACCGAAATGAACTGTACAATCCAGGTCGAGATGAACAAGTAGCTGGGAATCCTGGTAATTTCCTGGCTCTTATGGACTTCCGTGCTGGTGCCGGTGATGCCTCTGTGTCCAGGTCGTTCCACAAGAAGCCAGGTGGCGGCAGGTCCATCAAGTACACAACACCAAGAATTCAAAACCAGCTTGTGGAATGCTGTGGGGATGATATCAGGAAACAGATTCTGGACGAAGTGAAGAAATCACCATTCTTCACCGTGCTTGCTGATGAAGCCACCGATGCAAGCAACACAGAGCAAATGGCAATTGTTCTACGCTACCTGGACTCTACTTTCCAGGTCACTGAGGCATTTCTCTCCTTCGTAGCTTGCAGCAATGGCACCACCGGTGAAGCTCTCGCAAACGAAATCAAGACCCAGCTGCTAAACTGGGGCCTTGACATGACCAAGCTGAGGGGCCAAGGCTATGATGGAGCCGGAAACATGGCAGGTGATATCCGAGGCTGTGCCGCTCGTATTACTGCTGAATATCCCAAGGCTCTCTACCTGCACTGCTGCTCGCATGCCCTCAACCTGTGCATAATGGCTGCATCGAAGATCAATTCTGTTGCTGCCATGTGGACAACTCTGCGCGAGGTTAGCTTCTTCTTCAACTCTTCTCCGAAACGGCAGCAAAAGCTAAGTGAAGTGATAACTGCATCGACTCCGGATGAGGTGAAGGCACGGAAGCTGACTGATCTTTGCCGAACCCGCTGGTCTGCACGCCATACAGCTCTGGTAACATTTGCTGCGCTTATGAAACCCGTCATCCGCACTCTCGAAGAGATAAGTTCTGCTCCTCGTACCGAATGGAACAGCAACACTGCCGGTCAAGCTAGTGCCTTCCTGAAGTCCCTCTTGTCCTTCGACTTTATCGCGGCATTTGGCATTGTTTCAGAGGTGATGAGCATCATCCAGAGTTTGACATCTTCCCTTCAGGAAGCATCTTTGGATATCGTCCAAGCATACCGCAATGTTGGAGCAGTTCACCAGCAACTGAAGGATGCCCGTGAGAAGGTGACAGAGCAACATGGCAAATGGTGGGCCACTGTGATCTCCACGGCCAGTGACTTTGACATCACGCCATCAACACCTAGGACATGTGGCAGGCAGCAGCATCGAGCCAACGCACCGGCAGCTACACCCCAGCAGTATTATGAGAGAACACTCACAATCCCAATGTTGGATGAGCTGTCTGGTCACATGGAGAGTAAATTCAGCAAGCACCAGCGCACGGCAGGTATGGGTTTGAGTCTACTCCCAGCAAGCATTGTGAAGAGCCCAGCGACATGCAAAGTGGCAGCATTGGCCTTTGCAACGGAGTACGAGTCCGATCTACCTGGAGATCAGTCATTGTCTTCCTTCTCTGCAGAACTGGATCGCTGGATTGCACTGGCATCAACAACAGCACAAGCAGACCTACCTTCCAGTGTTCCTGACGCACTATTGCTTGCACAAAGTACGCTGTCGCCATGTATCCTTCGCCTGCTTTCCATTGTTGCTGTTCTGCCAGCCACCTCCTGCTCCTGTGAGCGCAGCATCAGTTCCCTTCGTCGACTCAAAACGTACCTCAGGTCAACGATGACAAACCACCGTCTCTGTGGCTTGGCTCTACTCCATGTTCACTACACAAGGCAAGTGAATGTGGAAAGTGTGATTCGTCAGTTCCTCCTGATGGCACCAAGAAACATTATCGCACCTGTCTCTGCTACCAGTGTGGCTGCTGTTGAATCGTCAGAGAGTGATGACAGTGACTTCAGCAATGATGACAGTGAGTAAAGTATTCACACCCTTGCTTTTCCATTGGCTGCAAATATACTTCCCCAAATGAAAGACCAACTACTTACGATTTCAGCTAGCGACTCCTGCGAACTTCCAAGTAGCCAAGGGTCCTTGTATTTTGTCATACTTGTAAATACTTCTAGCTTTCCTTTTATTTTTGGGCATTTATTAACATTATTGCCTTTAACCCTTTGAAGCCCAAGGACGAGTATACTCGTCCCTAGTG
>NC_088654.1:946400-1011400 GCF_964019385.1 Sycon ciliatum | reverse complement strand
ATTTCCCAAGGACGAGTATACTCGTCCAAAACGCGCACTGTGTACGCATTGAGCATAGATCACTGTACAAAGCTTCGTATCTCCGTTGTCCTTTCTTTGATTTTCACAAACGATAGCTTGTTGGAAAGGTAAGGAAAAGACCTTTCCAGCGGTGTGTCACTTGTGGCAGCGCGATGCGAAATACCCGAGCGGCAAAGACCGGAACGCGGTTGAATACTTCTAAACTTTAGAATTTTGAAATTTTCGAGTAGAGCTCGCGTGCGCATGGGGTTTCCCCATGACTCATACCAGTGCAGCCCATGCGCGATGGGTACCAAGATGACCGCTTGAGCTTCAGCAGCACGGAGAACTTTGAATCGTTGTTTTGTGTTGAGTAAAAGTCATGAACCGAAGGAAATTGTCACTGTGGGTGGTGTATCTCGTTCAGGCGCGATAGAGCTGCACTCAAGGGACTTGGAGGCGCTTCTATTGCTTCTGCTTAGTGTCTAGTCTTTATCATTGGATGGAGGAGATCACAAGCTTTTCAGGGAGTTCCAGATCATGAAATTCCATTGCTGGTGAGTGAATTATGAAATTTTGAAATCGACCATCCGTGGTTGCGTGCTGCGCGGTGCGAGTGCCTGGGAAATCAGAAAACCCAGCTGGGCTTCAAAGGGTTAATATCGTGCGCTCAGTATACATCTGTAACACCACTTTTTAAAAGCAATTTTGTGTGGAATGTTGGCTGATCAGCGGGCATGGGAACCACTCCTGGAGGCGAGCGGCGTACGCCCCTGTTACCCATCATCATTGCAGGGGTTACTGGTGGCTCATCCAGGCTATCAGACACATAAGTTAGCGGACGACTATTCACCACTGCTTCAACCTCATACACGAGGGTCTCAAGCTCCTGGACCTTCAGAAACGCTGTTCCCATTACCTTTTTCAAGGCACTCTTCACTGTACCAACCATTCGCTCATAGAAGCCTCCATGCCATGGTGCAGCTGGAGGATTGAACATCCATGGCACACTCAGTTTGTCAGATGCCGCCTTGAACGTTGTAGCGTTGTCAGACCTGATCCGAGACGGCAAACTACGTCTCGCGACAAACTTCCGAAATGCCATCAAGAATGACTCGGTACTTAAACTATCGACCACCTCCAAGTGAACTGCTCTGGTGGTGGCACACACAAACAATGCTATCCATACCTTCGGAGATGACTCACCACGGCGCACGTACAACGGACCAGCATAGTCGATGCCGGTAGTTGCGAACGGCCTCTCGTGAACAACTCGGTCTTCTGGCAGCGGCGGGCAGACTTCTGAGGCAGCCTTAGGCCGCGGTCACACCGAGCTCGATTCAGCCGTTCAGCCGAAACAAGCGCTTGTTTACGTCACTATTACCATGGAAATGGCTGAAAAATGTCCTACAAGCGACTTTCAGCCGTGGCTGACTCTCAGCCGTTTTTTTTCGGCTTGTTTCAGCCACAGCTTGTACAAGCGGCTGAAAGCCGAAATTCAAAAAAATTGAGTGCGCTTGGAGCTCCGGAGCACACCATGTAGCTAGTTGACATGATGAACTGATATTGATGTTCTTTCTTGTGTCCGTGGAACCGTCCTATCCCTGTGCCTTTGGTTTTGACCGTGAGTCTGTCTACCCCAACTACACTGTATTCAGTTTGATTTGGATTTTGTCCGACGACCATGGATTTCTGCCGCTGTGCCTCTAGACTGCTGCGTAGATTGTTGGAGCTGTGGTTTGAGGCCAAGACAAGGCACCACACTCACGACCGAATTCATGAAGAAAGCGGGGTACGAAGAAGAGAGTGGATTGCAACTGAGTTCAATAAAGGCAACCGGCGGGGCAGAAAGCTCGACATCAGGAAACACCACCCGAGCCATCGCGTCCATGCACACCGAACAAATAAAAGGAGCACGACTTCGCAATTCAGAATCCGGGTTTCCTTTGCTTCTTCATCAAAACTGAACACTAGAACAAGTACAGTTTTAGATCGCGAACGTTCTGCTCTCCAGTTTCTTGCCAACATTGGTGTGTTTCGAGATATTCAAAATTTGGTCGGGTAAGAAAAACAAGCCATTCAAGCTTTGCACTGAAAGTCTGGTGTGACCGCGTCACAGGGATCACGCAAGCCAGCTGAGAGCCAGCGATAACAAGCCCAAAGTGGCTTGTTTCGGTGTGACCGGGGCCTAAGCCTTGTAGCGGCGGCATGTAACACATCGCTGAGTAATGTTGCGTAGCGCTCGTCGACCACCGATAATCCAGAATTTCTGACGGATGAAGGACAAGACTCCTTCTACACCTTGGTGCATCCTTTCAACATGCTTTTTCTCCAACAGCAACTCGGTCAGATGATGTTTGCCTAACAGGACTGGGTGCTTGGCTCCTGACTGCGAATCAGGAGATTCCAGGTTCGTATCCTGGCGTGGTCGCCAAATGTTGTGAACCCTCTAAGATTCTCTAAATTGTCAGGATCGTACGACCACACGGCACGAGGACAACACTTTTCCTTTAGACAGTATATTTCACTTCATCGAATAATTAACAATGAACACTAATAACATCAGCTATTTATAGCATGCAAAACAGCGTACATGCAAAACATACGCATATAAAACTGGACATAACAGCGTATACAGCAAAACGCACACAACGCATATAGCGTATGCCATGCAGCAACATCAGCGGTACGGCGGAGTCGAAATACAACATTTCACCGAATACCATGCCATAAGCGCGAAGGCCTTTCCCAATTGAGAACTGGTGGTTTACAACACCAGCCATGGCAAAAAAGAAGAAGAAGAAAAAAGAAGAAAGAAAAACAAGTGCAAATCAGAACAACAACAATAAAAGAAGAGATTGGGCTGCAAGTCAAGTTGTATTATTAGGTTTACGGGAAATGGTCCGAGAGATCACGAACAAAGGCAGAAATGTTTTCACATGATTGCATTTTTTGGGGAAGCGAGTCCCAGAGACAATAGCTAATGAAAACAGGCGAGCGACTCATTGAGTTATTTCTTGAAATAGGGAATCTAAATTTATTACGACTTGACGAAGAGGAGTTAAACCAGTTAACTGCATTTTGAATATGCATTGGGGCCTTCAGCAGTTTGATCTGATGGATAAATCTACAGCAGAGTCTGTTAATTATGGTTTGTAAAGGACAGGTTTTGCAATGAGAATACAGAATTGTTAAAGGGGAAGTTAAGGCAAAAATTAAAATTTCACCAGTTGTAGTCATCGGGGTGCTGAGTCGAATGGTCTTGGTCCGAGAAAGCTGAGACGCTCCCTTCCTACTTGAATCCCAATCGAACTCGCGCACTCCCACCGAAACTGGGTGACTGCGCCCTACTAGATGGGGATTTGTATGCAAAATGTCACTGAAAGCGCCATTTCGTTCTTATAAAAGCACGGATGACCGCGATTGGCCCATATGTTGTAGTCTTTTGGACGCTGAGTCGACTGGTTTTGGTCCGAAAAGGCTGCGATGCAGCGTTCCTCCTTTATTCCCAATCGAACATGGTTGAACAAGCGGTCACGTGCTCCTGCGTACACCAGTCAGCGGGTCACCGTGCCTGCAGGGTACAACTTACTAGCCTGTTTGACCTTTTTTGGGTGCAGTCCTGTCACTCGAGTTGAACTCGAGTTGAACCTTGGTGTGAAAGTTGTCGCCTGCTGGCGGTGTGACCGGGTGATTGCGGCACCCAGGAGCACGTGACCACTTGTTCAACCATGTTTGATTGGGAATAAAGGAGGAACGCTGCATCGCAGCCTTTTCGAACCAAAACCAGTCGATTCAGCGTCCAAAAGACTACAATATATGGGCCAATCGCGGTCATCCGTGCTTTTATAAGAACGAAACGGTGCTTTTAGTGACATTTTGCATACAATTCCCCATCTAGTAGGGCGCAGTCACCCAGTTTCGGTGGAAGTGTGCGAGTTCGTTTGGGATTCAAGCAGGAAGGAAGCGTCTCAGCTTTCTCGGACCAAGACCATTCGACTCAGCACCCCGAAAACTACAACTGGTGAAATTTTAATTTTTGCCTTAACTTCCCCTTTAATGGGGTGTCAAGTGGTAAGCGAAATATCGCTCTCAAAATCCTGCGATGCATTATTTCAAGCCGCGGAAGCATTTCTGCTCCAACACTGCACCACACAATGCTACAGTATAAAATGATGGGTAAGATATAGGAGGCGTAGAAAGCCCGACGACATACTAGTGGTAAATGGCTCATGTGACTGTATAGAAGACCAACAGTGGAACTTGTTTGGTGCTCGAGATACTCCAGATGGTGGGCCTGAGTCAAAGATGACTCCAAGGTGTTTGTGGTGGCTAACAGTTGGGATGGGCGTCCGGTCGTCAGGGAAGTGGAATAGGTACTGGTCCATGTAGGAAAGATCGGAACGCGGTTGAGGTGGAATGCACAATATGACAGTCTATCCAGCATTCGGTCGAAGTTTCCAGAGATGCATCCATTCAACCACTGAGCAAATTTCCGACTGCAAAGAATTACACGCCATGGGCAGGGCAAGTTTAGATGCCACAAGGGTAGTATCATCGGCGTACAGGGAGGTATTTGGAACGCGAGTTTTAAAAGTCATTTACATAGAGCAAGAAGAGAAGAGGCCCAAGTATTGAGCCCTGTGGCACACCGGAACATACTTCGAGCGTTTGGGACAGCGAGCCTGACACCCTGACCTGTTGGATCCGGAAGGATAGGTAGCTTTCGAGCCACCGCAGAACATTGCCACCGATGTTAAAGGAGGCGACTTTGGCCAACAAACCACGGTGCCACACTGTATTAAAGGCCTTTGATAGGTCGAAGAAACAAACTAGGCTAAAGTTGTGCTGATGTCTGCGTTTCAACAGGTTCTGAGTAAAGCGTGCAAGTTGCCACGCGGTAGAATCTCCTTTGCGGAATCCAGACTGGGCTGGAGATAGTAGAGGATTTACATGGGCATACAATTGGTCGTACATGACGCGCTCACACAGTTTAGATATTGCAGAAAGGAGGGATATAGGACGGTAATTTGTTGGATCGGATTTGCTGCCCTTATTTTTGTAAATGGGGACAACAACGGAGCGTTTCCAGACAGATGGAAAAACACGAGATGAGAAGGACAGATTAAAAATTAAACTCAGTGGATCGCAGATTGACGGACCAAGGATCTTTAGTAGTTCGTTTGTGATACCATCCAGGCCAGCTGCCTTGCGCAGCTTGAGGCGTTTGATGTACTTGGCAACGCTGGTAGGAGTTGTTCTAATGTCTGTGAAGAAGGAGGTGCTATCAGCATCAGCAATGGGCGGGATAGTCCACTCTGGATTGTTGGAGGTGCCAAATGCTACGAACTGCTTGTTGAAAACATTTGCAATGTCAGAAGGTGACGTAAACGTTTCATCCTGAACAGTTAGTTGCTTAGTGGGCTGTCGCTGGCTGGGTGGTGAACGTAATGATCGGATAACGGTATGTAGCGTTGGCCGTGATGTTGGCGTTGTGGCATGTGAGTGCAGTGTAAGGGAGTTAGCGTAAGCACGGTGCTCTGAGCGGGAGAGAAGGCGGGTGTTGTTCCGTTCTGTCTTGTATCTGGCCTGATTTGCGGGTGTTGGGAATTTTTTGTACGGACTGAATGCATCACGCTTGCGTTTGATCTGAGCTCGCAGGGCTGGTGTCAGCCAGGGAGGTTGGGAAAATTGTGGGCGATTGGATGGCTGTCGGATGCAGCGCATAGGAACGTTCGACGATATTATGTTCATCAGTATATGGTTAAGTAAGTCCACTGAATGGGATGGGTTACCAAGAGGAATTTGGAGCTCGCTGAACCAATCGATAGTCGATAAGCACTGGCCAACGAGGGACCACTCTTCGTAGGCTCTGAGGGATGTATCGAATGAAGAAAAGTTGAACTGACTTGGTTTGTCTGGGATGGCAACACTTCGTGTGTCTCGCTGACCTTGTAATTGGAGTCTGGCGGGGACAATGTCGTGGTCGGAGGTACCCAGCGGTGCGGCAGTTGAGAGGTTAGAAAGAAGTAGTGGGTGGTTGGTTATAACCAGGTCTAACGCACTGGCATGACCACTGTGTTGGGAGTAATGCGTGGGAAAGGTAACGAGCTGTGATAGGGAGAGCATTTGAAGCAGACAAAGCAGTTGATGACCAACCGCATCTGTGGTCGATCCATACCATTCCGAGCAACGAGCGTTGAAGTCCCCAGAGACGAGAAGCATGGAATCGGGCATAGATAAGCGTTGCAAGATGGATTGAAATTGAGTAAGGAAATTATCGGTTTGGCGGTGTGTCAATGATGGCAGCCTATACACCGGTCCTAAATAGAGTTTGGTGAGCTGAGAGTTGGAAGATAGGGTAAATTCAACCCACGCTGCCTCCAGATCGGGAAGGTGCAGGTCAGTCCGGTGACGGACTTTAATAAATATTCCAGTGCGGACTAAAATAGCCACCCCACCGTAGCCCCGGAAATCATTCCTGTTGTGCCGGTTTTCCTGTGTTGGCCGGTCCCTGCGGTAACAGTCATAGCCAGGAACTGTGAGAGGCTGGCTTGCGGATAGCCATGTTTCTGTGAGACAGACAACTAGGGGGTTGTATGTCATAAGAAAATCCGCGAGATCGGCCAGTTTGTTATTTATGGAGCGAGCATTTATTGTGGCTACAGTATAGTCGAATAGATCAGCATTTGCGTGTGAAGTTGTGTGCGTGGTTGTGGGTGCAAGACGGAAAGGTGGAGCCAATGGGTTGAGTGTTAAACTCATTGTTTCTCGTCTGTTGAGTAGCGACGCTGGTCTACACTGCCTAAAGTGCGATCATCATCGGATTTAAATTTCCAGGGTCGGGCAGAGACGTTTGACGGCCAGAAGTCGGGTTTGCTGACTGTATCCATGTCCTTTGCGTCTATCAGCACATGTGCAAAAGCGGCAATGCGTGCACATGCTACGAGATTGAGTTTAATAATAATAATAATAAAAAACAATGACCTTGATCCTGCAATGCAGTACAATGCGGTATAGGCTAAAGCATAATACTAGAATTACAAGGATATGTCGTATATGAAGAGAAACTATTGCGTGGAGAACACGATCAATAGATTGTAGACCTCCTAACCGGTCTATGATCTACACATATACACGAGGTCCCTTGTTGTAATATATTTATACCTCTCCATGCGCAAGCTCAAGGGCAAAAAGGAGTGAATATAGCTTTAGGGAAAGAAAGCTATAATTATTCACTCCTTTTTAGAGAAAGAAGGCTATATTCACTCCTTTTTAGAGAACGAAAGCACCTTAGTGGTGTATACACCTCCTTAGTGGTGTATATTGAACAGTTTATATGGTAATTTATAAACTTCATGGGAGATCTGGTATATGAGTGTGGGTTTATATTAGGGCTCAAACGGTCACGGTTTTACCCCTGACGGTTAACTGCTAAGCTAACGGTCGGTTAACCGGTTATAACCTATAAGCCACGGCAATCCTGCGGACTCGTTTTTAACCGTATATTTGACTATACTCATTCAAAAAATGTAAACTATTCAGTACAACGCACACTTGTACATTCTCTTGCATGCTCATTCATACATACTCTCACACCAAGAGACCAGATATGACCGAGTTGACAGCCCAGAAATTGCGTACGCGTGCGACAGCCCGCGAAAGTGCACACTTTGCAACGACCTGATACTTGAAACATTGACTGAAAAGTTACTGCGTAACCGTTATCTTTATCGGTTAACCGTTAATTCTTCGTAACCGGTCTGCAACCGGTTAATCGGACTAATCGTTTGAGCCCTAGTTTATATGGAGTGAGGTATAATTCTCGATATACACGAGGTCCCTTGTTATAATATATTTATAACTCTCCATGCGCAAGCTCAAGAGCAAAAAGGAGTGCATATGGCTTTCTTTCTCTAAAAAAGAGTGAATATAGCTTTAGAGAAAGAAAGCTTTATTCAAATAATCTACGTGGAGATAATAATTTTAATTTAATCATAGCTATGAATAGGATGAAGGCCGCATACATCGTTACTTGTTTGACATAATTATGTCCAACAGTTGAAAGTCCTTGAGGCAGTTTGTATACGTATTCATAAGTCTGTTTTGTGCAAGCAGTACGAGCACGTTGTTGCACTGAAGTTGACACTTCGTTCAGTGCCTTCTCACCTTTGGTAACGTAATGTTGTTGCCTTTTTGCGTTTCCTCTAGTGGTTTTATTGCATTTGTATCTTGATGTTATTTCGAACACCTTTCTCTTTAGAAATGTAAAGGACATATGGATACGAGTAACTCTCCATCACTGCAACTGGATACTATATACAGTCAGAAAGTGCAATAACTAGGCACAAAACTGACAGAGTACTGAGACATTCAACGTCCTGACACCAAGCTTAAACACATCTCCGTAGCGCTAACCGACATCCTTCCAACTTGGAAGGTTGAAGGTATTGGTGGGCCATGTGGCCTCTCGCGCAATGCGTCCCATGAACTGGACCAAGTGGGCCATGGGAAGCTCCAAGGCCATAGATCTACTTGTCCAAATATCGATCTGTCTACTCCTTTGTTGGCGACGAGTGCACGTACTGTCTGTAGCAGGGTGTTGTCAAAAACGGGATTTTACGACTTTCTGGTCTCTACACCTTTTCAAACATTGGTGGGCCATGTGGCCTCTCGCGCAGTGCGTCCCATATGGACTTCAGTCAAAGAAGAACTGTATACTGTGTACAAACCATTGAGCTTGACCAAGATGAGAGCTCCAGATAAGGGCGTGCTTGTCCAAAAATTGATATGATTTCTTTCCATTTACGTCTACACCATGGCGGAGGATGGAGGAATCCGCATTGGAACTAAAAAGCGAGCGGTGTCCAAGACGAAGGACAGAAACGCCGAGAGTTTTTGGTCGTCCTTCGACGAAATAAAGAAAGTCTGCAAGCTGAAGGCAGAGAACCCGAAGTGGGGGAAACGTTAAATCGCAAGTCATCTGGCAGAACAATCGACGACAGTGTCAATCTCCACAGTACAGAGGTACTACGAGACTTTCTTGTTTGACTTGGAGGAAGACTGCCTATTCCACAAGTCCACGGAGCTCACAGAGATCCATCGTCGGTAAGTCAATATTAATTTGATTCTATAATTATTTGGTACATTTATTGTACATTTTACAGTTTGAATTTTAGTACGTCCATGAACCTGCGTGGTCACCTTTCACATGTCAGGATCCTTTGATAACCTTTTTCCGTGGTACTGTACATAATAGGAACTCGAAAACGCACGTTTAGATAGCTGGGTGAATGTGAATTCTTCATGAGTTTACAAAAATATGGGAGATCACATCCAAATTAGGAATACAATACAATGTCATAGTCTAGTTTTTAATGGTCATGTCCTTGATCGCTTGCAGTTGTGTCACTCGCCAGTCGCTTATTGACCTCATCATCAGTGAGCACGAGCACGACCATCGCCAGGAGGAGGCCTGTTACAACACGCTGCGGGCTAACTATTATCCAGGTTAGTTTATTCTGAAGCTCACTCTATAGTGTAGTCAGCGATGTTGTGCATGTTTTTTTAATTGCTGTTATGTGGCATAAAAGAGCTAATTATTGCCATATATCTGCTCATGTATTCATTGGTTTGCCATATGTTTATGTGTGTTTTTTTTATATGCAGTTGTGCGTGACACAGTTTTAGCATTATTTAAGACAAACGTCAACTGCACTGCTTGCCATCGACAGGCACCTCTACCGAAAACCACCCTCACACGGCGCAGCATCTTGGCTAACTACCCCAACAGTAGGTGGCAAATGGACTTGAAGAAGCTGCCGAGTGTACGGGGTTACGAGTACTGCTGCAATGTGGTGGACTGCTTCTCCAGGTGAGTAGCTCACAGTGCAACTTGTCTCTACAGTGTCAACACAATGTAATGTGGATAGGACGTGCAATGCTTGTTTTAAGTTAACTGAAAATGAATTGCCATATCAATTTGAAAAAGTGATTTCTATGCCTTTCCATGTGATTGATTTCAATTTGTGTAAAATTTAGGTTTGCTATGGGTGGCCCTATCAAGAGCAAGAGCGCTAAGGACGTCTGCAATGTTATTGTCAGCTGTATGTACAGGTGAGCTTGCCTTTTATGTATTTAAAATTGTCTGTTGTATTTCATTTAGTGTTTACTTACGTTGTGCTAATTGACTCGTTATTCATTGCACCCCATGTCCTTTTGTGTGTTAGGTGGCATGATGGGTGATAACTTACAATAACTCTGGATTCCTGTGTATGCGTGCGTGTATGTGTACATGGGTGTTTGTGTGTGTGTGTGTGTGTGTGTGCGTGTGCGTGCGTGTGTGTGCGTGTGTGTGTGTATTGCTCATAGGTATGGTGCACCTCGTATATTGCAGACTGACAATGGCAGAGAGTTTAATAACTCTAGTCTAGCAGCTGTCATGGACGAAATGCGTGCACTGAAGATTAATGGACGGCCGTACCATCCGCAATCACAAGGTCGTGTCGAGCGTCTTAATCAGACGCTAGCCAATTTTCTCCGCCGGGACCTCCAGAAGGAACCCGATTGGCCCTCTCGTCTGGAGTACTTTTACTTCACCTACAATTGCAGGTACCATCTCTACACTTACTACTTTCAAGTAGCTGAGTCTGTGCGTCAGGTGAACAAGACCGTGTAATCCGTAGAATAGTTCCGGTCTCATGATGAACGCTTTGGAGCATGAAACTTGAGTTGAGCTAATTCTGTCCGCCTAATTTTTGTCTGTAACTCCAGGGTCCATCGATCTCTCAAGGGAAAGTGCCCCATTGAGGTGTACTTGAGAAGGCCCAACTTCAGCATCTTTGTTGAGCCTTCTCGCACACAGCTGACTGAAGATGAACGCCAGTATCTGGATGAGGCTCACCTTGATATTGACGGTGACTCTGATGTTGACGATAGCAGTGAGTTTCATAATCTTGATTAGCAATATATC
This sequence comes from Sycon ciliatum, assembly GCF_964019385.1. Lineage (NCBI taxonomy): Eukaryota > Metazoa > Porifera > Calcarea > Leucosolenida > Sycettidae > Sycon > Sycon ciliatum. The sequence goes on along the minus strand of NC_088654.1, from coordinate 1,000,428 downwards.
CTCTGCTTTCTCAACATGTATTTGTTGAAAGTACATGTACATGCATGCTGGCTGATCAGTTGTGTTCAGTCATTCTTTTAATTTTGGGGCTGTGTGTTTTGTGCGGTGGCTTGTAGGTGTATCCAGTGATGTGCTTGGAATCACGGGCCCAGCTTATGATGCCTCCCATGCCCTTGGAGGTACGCTCGCTGCTGCAAGCATCTGTGAGCCTGGGTTGGAGGTCGTTGATAGTAATCAGTGATGTCTCTAATGACTAGATCTTTATTCTACTTTTAATAATTATTGAACTTTTGTGGATATCATTAAATGTGGGTGTATTGTCCCTGGAGAGTGATTGTGTTATGTTTACGATCACTAACTATACTATTGTCTCCCTGTACAGATGTGTGTGGCAATGCCCTTAGCACAGCAGGTGCAACCTCATGTGCACCTAACTTTGAACTGGCAGCTGGTAAGTTGACAAAATAACGCTGATTATGATGACGTTGTGCTTTTCCAGTGTCATGTTGTTTGTTTACAAGCTGTTTGAGTTTATTTGTCTTATTCACGAATTGATGGTTCTTTTGTTTCCTGTATTTTTAGATTACGACATGGATCTTGAGCCTTTGGATTCTCAAACAATCAACACAGGAAACTCATATGAGTGTGGTACGTGTACAGAAAATTGAATTACGACAATATGATTTTTGTGAACTGTCACTAATGTAGTTACCATATTTCTATACTTTTGTATGCCAAATGTTTCTATTTCCACTCGAAATCGTGTGTCTTGCACTTGCTCCATTCATGTAGGTCCACACGTGCCTAGCACAGCCATATCAGCTGCATGTTCAGACTCAGCAACCTCGTGTGACCAAGGTAGGTTGCTTTATTCATTTTTTGCAGCACCATCTAACATGTGCTTGTACATACATAAGTCCTATGAGTGTGGTACGTGTACAGAAAATGGAATTACGGCAATATGATTTGTGTGAACTGGCAATGTAGCTACTTGATTTCTGTCCTTTGTTAAGAAAACGTTTCTACTTCCACCCTGAATATGGTGTCTTGCGCTTGCTTCATTCATGTAGGTCGACATGCGCCTACCACAGCCGTATCAGCTGCCTCTTCAACCTCACCAACCTCGTGTGACCAAGGTAGGTTGCTTTATTTATTATTTGACACACCATGTATTTTTAAACAGATTTCCTTGTCAATACCTATCTCACCTACAATGAGTATCTTCTTTTTTTAACAAGTGTGCATTTCATGAGTTTTTACCAATGTTTTATTTAATTGCGCTTTAATTCTTGTGTCTTTTCAGATGAAGCGTATGGTGACGCAGAGTCCTATCCTGTTGAACTTCAATGGGCGAATAACCCGGAGGGCCGGACAGAGCAGGCCCAGTATGCTGTGGGTGAAACCGTGTGGTTTTACCGCGCTGCCAATCTTGGCGGTGCTGCAGGTGTGGCTGCCCTTCGCCCACAGTGGCGCGAAGGTGTTGTCGTTCGCCATGATATGCAGGAGGGAGGATTCCTCCTGTATGAAGTTGAGGCCGATGATGGTGGAGCCAAAGCTTCCTTCGCAGGGGCTCATCTGCGGCCTCGTCACGTTTCCCCTGTGCACGTTTGGCACGACCAGTTTCTGGACCCCGTGCCAGAAGACTGGTACAGGGGTCCAGAGCCATACTGAGGACCCGCTCGCAAGCGGTATTATCGGTGATGATCTGTGTACATACTAGTACTACTAGAACTGTTCTTTCAATCTAACGAACACCTCGATAGGCATATTGCCTTTGGGTCATTTCATAATAATAACAATTCTCTGCATCAATTGTGCCTCTTTTCATTGTTCTTTTCTGTCCTGTAAATAAATCCTTGGCTCTCCATCAGAGCCTATTCCCTTTCCGGTTCCTGGTTCTTTCTTATTGTTTTCTTGCCGTGTGGGTGGGGGTGCCTGTGTGTGTGTTTTAATATTGGACTGTGTATAGTGAATGCCTAATTGCCTGGTGTTGTCCACGTTAAGACTCTTTATAGTTGATTTCAAAGTTTGGACTCTGTACAGTGGATTTTGGACCAGTGGACTCTATATAGGGTGAAGTCAATTGGCTGGACTCTATACAGGGAGTGATGTTTATCTAAACTTCGAGCTCACAGTTGGTTCCAAGTTTGGACTCCGTACAGTGGATTTTGGACCAATGGACTCTATATAGAGGTTGGACATCATATAGGGGCTGGACGCTCTACTGAGTCCAACATATATCTCCATATTCACCGCTTTAACTTGGAGTATATACTTTGCTATATTACCCACTTAGAGGTTGTAACTTTTCAACTTTCAAGGAACTTAGAAATTTTCTCTCCAATAGATGACTTGCACAAAGATTGTTTGGGGAGACGGGGCAAGTGGACCTTCTGACCCTGAGTCTGACTTCCCCACCTTTAGTTTTGAGTTCGTGACCGTTTGGCTTTTTGCCCGACGAACACTGAGCTAGTTTTTTGGCTAGAGAGTAGAGTTGTTTTGATTCGGCTTGTATCGTCATGCCGAAGCGCTGCTGCGCTCCTGAATGCACTAGCAGACAAGAGATGGAACTGCGACTCCCATACCATACGTTCCTTGTCGAGCCGGTGGGCCGGGAGGCAGAAAAATGAGGGAATATTATTTTAGTATCATTAGTGTAGGCTGCAACAAGCACATCGTGGTCCTGAAGTGTGACTACTTACACGCAGTGGAAGCGAAGTCAAGCACAACGAAAGTTTGTGGACGTCTGAGAAAGAACTCCATTCCCTTTTATTCGGCTGCACTAGCTCCATAACGACCCTCTCCTGAGGACAGACTGCGGAGAGGCCAGGAACCTGCCGAGTCACGAGTGGAAGCCCAAACCACGAAAATGAAGGGTGGAAGGACTGAGTGTGAGAGCCAGATGGCCATTAGTAGTACTTCAAGTAGTATCTGAGTTGAAGGAGAGAACAAGTGTGCTGAAGAAACGCTGCGAAGTCCTCAGGCCTGATGTGTACTAGCTACTATTGAAGTCTCACTTGTTCCGATATGAACATTTCCTCAGCCCTGACTCTGAGCAGCTGTATCTAGACTTGGACTTAGGCCAGAGACATAGCATTGTAAACCTTACTGAAGCCATATGTATCCAATGCCTGGCTCTAGTGAGAAAGCAGTTTGGCGCAGGCTCGCAAACTATGATTGAATCAGGGAGTGGTGGAAAGTCACATTATACCTCTCCGTGATTAGCTGGTAATGACGACGATGCGACTCTGGCTGGGTCTCATGGGAAAGTAACTTGCATACCTGTTTAGTTGCAACGAGGCAACGGTACCCCATGTACTGAAGGCATGATTGAACTACGTTTTATCTCCTCCTGGGAGAAGGTGGAACAAATGATGCCAGAGTGTGTCTGATACACATCACAGTCTGCTGGGTGTGCACATTATAGTGGACGTAACAGAACTGCGCTGCGAGGTACCTTCTGCGTTGGACCTACAGTTGAGTCACTACTCTTCTTACAAATTTTCATACAACGGTGAAAGGATTTGTTGGAGCATCATCAAACAGTGCATTCACCTTCATCATACATTGGCTCCGTTGCCTATAGCAGTTCACATTTTGACGGGGCGCGCTGGGACGATGCGGAAGGAGCGGCGGGAACCATTGGAGTGCTCATGATGGTGGTTAGCGGAGCCGGATGTGAGTGTCAGGAACGGGAACGCAACCGCACTACTATACAGATCAGGAAGCGATGGAAGAGTTGAGTCTGTTCAACCTGCCATGCCGTGTACAGGGACACAGGCGTAAAAATGGCTACATTTCGAATGTGAACTGGCGATGGCATTGTGTGGCGACGAACACAACTGCAACTGTTCAAATTTCAGCATTTCGAACATTATGCTTCCCATGATAACCCACTGAATGGCTCACATGACGGAGTTGGACATTATCAGGCTAGGATTATCATTTTGTTGGATTTATGGATAGTCCTTGAGTTTTCGGATGAAGTGCTTTGTCTTTTACCTGTCGTTCCTTTAGAATGGCGCGATGTCCATGGCTGCTTTCTTGTCTTCATAACAGACTGGTATAACCAGCATGATTCTGCTTTATTTGAGAAGAAATAAAACTTTTCTTTCGGAAACGAAGCCCAGAAACGTCAACCCCCATGGACTGTGCTTTATGACTCTCGTCCATCGACGTTAACTGTCACAATAACTGCTGCATGTATGTTGTGCTGTGCGAACCGTACAAGATTTTACAGCTCACCCACGCCTTCCCAACAGGCTCCTATATCCCGTACCGTTAGCGTTGCATTGAATATGAACTAGGCTAGCACAGTTATCCTTCGTTCTTTTGATGGCGGCGGGTAGCATGGAACTTGACGTGTTCTTGAGATTCTCGTGCAACACTTGCTGCTCCCGGATGCCATATTATTGGGTGCATCGAGGTTGCTTCTATGCTCACTGTTGTTTGGTAAAACAATTTTTTATAACTGTTTCACCGAAGAATAGGGCAAGAGTATTTTGGGTTGGTTTGGACGCCTGGCTTCTCTTCACATAATATACACTCGTGTACTTCCACTAGCCCTACAAGTGCACATGCATGACTCATGAGCTGCTGAAGACAGTGACGGTACTGATCATGCCGTGCACGGTTGATTCACGCTGACAAAAAAGTACACTGCAGACTGTGTAGGGTGCCCGCAGTGTAGCCTGGGTGCACAGGGTGCACTTGCCCCGTCTCATTCGCGGCTCGGATCTTTGTGCAAGTCATCTATTGAAAAAGAAAAAAATTGAGGAAAAGAAAGAAGTTTCAGCAGGAATCAAACCTGCAACCATAAGACTCCCAAGCACCTATCTTGACCATCAAGCCACCAGGGTGTTGATGCAGATGTTGGTTGAAAGATAGGTCTTAGGTCTTGAACACGCAATGCTACCTACACAACTTAGAAGTTGCGACTTCGGCGGTAATAGTCATGAAGTTGATTGTTCCAACTAGGAACACACGCTTCTTGCCGAACTTGACGGTCAAGTGTCAAGTTCGGCAAGAAGCATGTGTTCCTAGTTGGAATAATCAACTTTATAGTATACTGGGATACTAAAATAGCTATTTCGGACCAGTATTTCAGGCCAAAACCGAAGCTAAGTATAAATAGAATAAACACCTCTGTCTTGTTTTTATGGGAATATAAACACTGTTTATAAAAACCTCGGCTACGCCTCGGTTTTAAAGCAGTGTTTATATTCCCATAAACACTACGACATCGGTGTTTATTCTATACAAACACTGTTCAATATACACCACTAAGGATGTTTATACTGAGCTTGTATACAAACTCCCGTCTCTCCCCACACAACACTCCAGACTTGTATTTTGCATATTTTTTTATAACAGGTACTTCGATGACGAGAATATAAACTGGTATATAAACTGGTATATAAACTGGTGTATAAACTGGTATATAAACTCCTTTTTTTTAGGATCACACTAGCGACCCGCAGTCCGCCTTGATGGTTTTTCGACATGCACGACGGTCCCAACCTCAGGATCTCTTTCATGTCAACGATGAAGAATACAACGTCGTCCTTTTTGATGGAGGCTTACATTTCGCCTCCACGAAGACAAAGCGCAACATCAGATAGAAGCATTCGTAATAGGTAAGTTTTACTGCGTCGTTGCCATAGGTGTCGTCGATATCGCTAAAATGATCGTGTAACAGGTGCCTTGTGCTGCACCTGACGTTCGAGGCTGTCCTTCTTTCGCTGTTTCAGCACTTCGTCTGTCAAGGGCAGCACTCGACATGTGCGGCTGAAGAGCCCCGCGTGCCGCTACTTTGAGACAATTCTTGGAGAAAGCGAGCCCTCCTGCGTTTTTGCATCGACATCGAATGCAGATAGCAGGGGCGACGGAACTTTACTCCAGACGGTTTTCCAATCGATGTTCTCCTTTCCGCGTCCCTCGCAGAGCGGACGGAACATGCGCAGCCATAATCCGTGGCACTGTCAGTGTTCTTGGAAACTGCTGCTTGAATAATGGCATCTTAATTCGTGGTCGTCCTCAGAAGAACCAAAGAAACGTTTGGGAGTCGATTCAACAGGCTCGTGCTGATTCATTTTACTCTTACTTTAGAAAGGAGACGAACTCTATGTCTCTAATGAACAAACGGTTCTTTTACAGAGCCCGCTGTGAGATCTGCGCGCGGTAACGGTCACTAGCACTGTGAGGTTCAAACTAACTTACTTGGCGCATAGCTGTTACTTCCGATGTAACTAGCACTAAACTGAAGTCACAAAGAGTGTGTGATGGATGATGGTACATGTACTGCACTGCATGCACTGCACGGAGTCAGTGGTAGTCTTGTACTTGCTCCGCACAGGTTGGTGAAAGGAAGACTCGTCGATCCATGGTTGTGGGTTGGAATTCCAATCTCTACCTTTGTGGGGGAGAGGGGAGTTTGTATATCAGCTCAGTATAAGCATAATGTAACCTACCCAGTTGATTATATGGGAAATATACAAAGGCACACAATGAAAACCTTGGCACATTAATTCCGTTGTGACTCAGAGTTTCATGGCTGAACCAATCATCAGACAACGATAATGGAATAGGAGGCGAAGCCGAGGTTTGTATCTTGGTTTATATGGGAAATATAAACCAATATATGGGAAATATAAACCAAGATACAAACCTCGGCTTCGCGTCGGTTTGTATACAGGTTTATATTTCCCATATAATCAACTGGTTAGGTTATATACCACTGTTATATACCACTAAGAAGGTATATACACCACTGAGGAAAACCATCAAAAAATCCCCTGAGGAGCTTTCTTTCTCTAAAAAGAAGTAAATATAGCTGTCTTTCTCTAAAAAAGGAGTGAATATAGCTTTAATATAGCTATGAATAGGATGAAGGCCGCAGACATCACGCAACTACGTTACTTGTTTGACATAAGTACTGTGTATTTTATAACAAAATAATATTGAAAACCCAGAATCGATTTTCTTGTTCCTATTATCAGTGGGAAAAAATACGAAACTAAAGGATACAACCAGAGAAACTGAAGTTAAGTACTGTAATTAGAAATGTGAAACTCGGATGTTGAGCCCTAAATATATATAGAAAGGAAAAGAACATAATTGATACGAGTTACGAGAGATATGCTTTGTCAAGTATCGCACTGGTCTCGTCATCGTCCAGTAACAATCGACATTCTTTGTTCCGTTGGGACTGTAGCTTTTGCTCGTTTCGTCACGCTTGCCTTCCCCTCTTTGGTCTTTCCATAACCTTCAACCTTCCAAGTTGGAAGGATGTCGGTTAGCGCTACGGAGATGTGTTTAAGCTTGGTGTCAGGACGTTGAATGTCTCAGTACTCTGTCAGTTTTGTGCCTAGTTATTGCACTTTCTGACTGTATATAGTATCCAGTTGCAGTGATGGAGAGTTACTCGTATCCATATGTCCTTTACATTTCTAAAGAGAAAGGTGTTCGAAATAACATCAAGATACAAATGCAATAAAACCACTAGAGGAAACGCAAAAAGGCAACAACATTACGTTACCAAAGGTGAGAAGGCACTGAACGAAGTGTCAACTTCAGTGCAACAACGTGCTCGCACTGCTTGCACAAAACAGACTTATGAATACGTATACAAACTGCCTCAAGGACTTTCAACTGTTGGACATAATTATGTCAAACAAGTAACGATGTATGCGGCCTTCATCCTATTCATAGCTATGATTAAATTAAAATTATTATCTCCACGTAGATTATTTGAATAAAGCTTTCTTTCTCTAAAGCTATATTCACTCTTTTCTAGAGAAAGAAAGCCATATGCACTCCTTTTTGCTCTTGAGCTTGCGCATGGAGAGTTATAAATATATTATAACAAGGGACCTCGTGTATATCGAGAATTATACCTCACTCCATATAAACTAGGGCTCAAACGATTAGTCCGATTAACCGGTTGCAGACCGGTTACGAAGAATTAACGGTTAACCGATAAAGATAACGGTTAACGCAGTAACCTTTCAGTCAATTTTTCAAGTATCAGGTCGTTGCAAAGTGTGCACTTTCGCGGGCTGTCGCACGCGTACGCAATTTCTGGGCTGTCAACTCGGTCATATCTGGTCTCTTGGTGTGAGAGTATGTATGAATGAGCATGCAAGAGAATGTACAAGTGTGCGTTGTACTGAATAGTTTACATTTTTTGAATGAGTATAGTCAAATATACGGTTAAAAACGAGTCCGCAGGATTGCCGTGGCTTATAGGTTATAACCGGTTAACCGACCGTTAGCTTAGCAGTTAACCGTCAGGGGTAAAACCGTGACCGTTTGAGCCCTAATATAAACCCACACTCATATACCAGATCTCCCATGAAGTTTATAAATTACCATATAAACTGTTCAATATACACCACTAAGGAGGTGTATACACCACTAAGGTGCTTTCGTTCTCTAAAAAGGAGTGAATATAGCCTTCTTTCTCTAAAAAGGAGTGAATAATTATAGCTTTCTTTCCCTAAAGCTATATTCACTCCTTTTTGCCCTTGAGCTTGCGCATGGAGAGGTATAAATATATTACAACAAGGGACCTCGTGTATATGTGTAGATCATAGACCGGTTAGGAGGTCTACAATCTATTGATCGTGTTCTCCACGCAATAGTTTCTCTTCATGTACGACATATCCTTGTAATTCTAGTATTATGCTTTAGCCTATACCGCATTGTACTGCATTGCAGGATCAAGGTCATTGTTTTTTATTATTATTATTATTAAACTCAATCTCGTAGCATGTGCACGCATTGCCGCTTTTGCACATGTGCTGATAGACGCAAAGGACATGGATACAGTCAGCAAACCCGACTTCTGGCCGTCAAACGTCTCTGCCCGACCCTGGAAATTTAAATCCGATGATGATCGCACTTTAGGCAGTGTAGACCAGCGTCGCTACTCAACAGACGAGAAACAATGAGTTTAACACTCAACCCATTGGCTCCACCTTTCCGTCTTGCACCCACAACCACGCACACAACTTCACACGCAAATGCTGATCTATTCGACTATACTGTAGCCACAATAAATGCTCGCTCCATAAATAACAAACTGGCCGATCTCGCGGATTTTCTTATGACATACAACCCCCTAGTTGTCTGTCTCACAGAAACATGGCTATCCGCAAGCCAGCCTCTCACAGTTCCTGGCTATGACTGTTACCGCAGGGACCGGCCAACACAGGAAAACCGGCACAACAGGAATGATTTCCGGGGCTACGGTGGGGTGGCTATTTTAGTCCGCACTGGAATATTTATTAAAGTCCGTCACCGGACTGACCTGCACCTTCCCGATCTGGAGGCAGCGTGGGTTGAATTTACCCTATCTTCCAACTCTCAGCTCACCAAACTCTATTTAGGACCGGTGTATAGGCTGCCATCATTGACACACCGCCAAACCGATAATTTCCTTACTCAATTTCAATCCATCTTGCAACGCTTATCTATGCCCGATTCCATGCTTCTCGTCTCTGGGGACTTCAACGCTCGTTGCTCGGAATGGTATGGATCGACCACAGATGCGGTTGGTCATCAACTGCTTTGTCTGCTTCAAATGCTCTCCCTATCACAGCTCGTTACCTTTCCCACGCATTACTCCCAACACAGTGGTCATGCCAGTGCGTTAGACCTGGTTATAACCAACCACCCACTACTTCTTTCTAACCTCTCAACTGCCGCACCGCTGGGTACCTCCGACCACGACATTGTCCCCGCCAGACTCCAATTACAAGGTCAGCGAGACACACGAAGTGTTGCCATCCCAGACAAACCAAGTCAGTTCAACTTTTCTTCATTCGATACATCCCTCAGAGCCTACGAAGAGTGGTCCCTCGTTGGCCAGTGCTTATCGACTATCGATTGGTTCAGCGAGCTCCAAATTCCTCTTGGTAACCCATCCCATTCAGTGGACTTACTTAACCATATACTGATGAACATAATATCGTCGAACGTTCCTATGCGCTGCATCCGACAGCCATCCAATCGCCCACAATTTTCCCAACCTCCCTGGCTGACACCAGCCCTGCGAGCTCAGATCAAACGCAAGCGTGATGCATTCAGTCCGTACAAAAAATTCCCAACACCCGCAAATCAGGCCAGATACAAGACAGAACGGAACACCACCCGCCTTCTCCCCCGCTCAGAGCACCGTGCTTACGCTAACTCCCTTACACTGCACTCACATGCCACAACGCCAACATCACGGCCAACGCTACATACTGTTATCCGATCATTACGTTCACCACCCAGCCAGCGACAGCCCACTAAGCAACTAACTGTTCAGGATGAAACGTTTACGTCACCTTCTGACATTGCAAATGTTTTCAACAAGCAGTTCGTAGCATTTGGCACCTCCAACAATCCAGAGTGGACTATCCCGCCCATTGCTGATGCTGATAGCACCTCCTTCTTCACAGACATTAGAACAACTCCTACCAGCGTTGCCAAGTACATCAAACGCCTCAAGCTGCGCAAGGCAGCTGGCCTGGATGGTATCACAAACGAACTACTAAAGATCCTTGGTCCGTCAATCTGCGATCCACTGAGTTTAATTTTTAATCTGTCCTTCTCATCTCGTGTTTTTCCATCTGTCTGGAAACGCTCCGTTGTTGTCCCCATTTACAAAAATAAGGGCAGCAAATCCGATCCAACAAATTACCGTCCTATATCCCTCCTTTCTGCAATATCTAAACTGTGTGAGCGCGTCATGTACGACCAATTGTATGCCCATGTAAATCCTCTACTATCTCCAGCCCAGTCTGGATTCCGCAAAGGAGATTCTACCGCGTGGCAACTTGCACGCTTTACTCAGAACCTGTTGAAACGCAGACATCAGCACAACTTTAGCCTAGTTTGTTTCTTCGACCTATCAAAGGCCTTTAATACAGTGTGGCACCGTGGTTTGTTGGCCAAAGTCGCCTCCTTTAACATCGGTGGCAATGTTCTGCGGTGGCTCGAAAGCTACCTATCCTTCCGGATCCAACAGGTCAGGGTGTCAGGCTCGCTGTCCCAACCGCTCGAAGTATGTTCCGGTGTGCCACAGGGCTCAATACTCGGGCCTCTTCTCTTCTTGCTCTATGTAAATGACTTTTAAAACTCGTGTTCCAAATACCTCCCTGTACGCCGATGATACTACCCTTGTGGCATCTAAACTTGCCCTGCCCATGGCGTGTAATTCTTTGCAGTCGGAAATTTGCTCAGTGGTTGAATGGATGCATCTCTGGAAACTTCGACCGAATGCTGGATAGACTGTCATATTGTGCATTCCACCTCAACCGCGTTCCGATCTTTCCTACATCGACCAGTACCTATTCCACTTCCCTGACGACCGGACGCCCATCCCAACTGTTAGCCACCACAAACACCTTGGAGTCATCTTTGGCTCAGGCCCACCATCTGGAGTATCTCGAGCACCGAACAAGTTCCACTGTTGGTCTTCTATACAGTCACATGAGCCATTTACCACTAGTATGTCGTCGGGCTTTCTACGCCTCCTATATCTTACCCATCATTTTATACTGTAGCATTGTGTGGTGCAGTGTTGGAGCAGGAATGCTTCCGCGGCTTGAACTAATGCATCGCAGGATTTTGAGAGCGATATTTCGCTTACCACTTGACACCCCATTAAAGGGGAAGTTAAGGCAAAAATTAAAATTTCACCAGTTGTAGTTTTCGGGGTGCTGAGTCGAATGGTCTTGGTCCGAGAAAGCTGAGACGCTTCCTTCCTGCTTGAATCCCAAACGAACTCGCGCACTTCCACCGAAACTGGGTGACTGCGCCCTACTAGATGGGGAATTGTATGCAAAATGTCACTAAAAGCACCGTTTCGTTCTTATAAAAGCACGGATGACCGCGATTGGCCCATATATTGTAGTCTTTTGGACGCTGAATCGACTGGTTTTGGTTCGAAAAGGCTGCGATGCAGCGTTCCTCCTTTATTCCCAATCAAACATGGTTGAACAAGTGGTCACGTGCTCCTGGGTGCCCAAATCACCCGGTCACACCGCCAGCAGGCGACAACTTTCACACCAAGGTTCAACTCGAGTTCAACTCGAGTGACAGGACTGCACCCAAAAAAGGTCAAACAGGCTAGTAAGTTGTACCCTGCAGGCACGGTGACCCGCTGACTGGTGTACGCAGGAGCACGTGACCGCTTGTTCAACCATGTTCGATTGGGAATAAAGGAGGAACGCTGCATCGCAGCCTTTTCGGACCAAAACCAGTCGACTCAGCGTCCAAAAGACTACAACATATGGGCCAATCGCGGTCATCCGTGCTTTTATAAGAACGAAATGGCGCTTTTAGTGACATTTTGCATACAAATCCCCATCTAGTAGGGCGCAGTCACCCAGTTTCGGTGGGAGTGCGCGAGTTCGATTGGGATTCAAGTAGGAAGGGAGCGTCTCAGCTTTCTCGGACCAAGACCATTCGACTCAGCACCCCGATGACTACAACTGGTGAAATTTTAATTTTTGCCTTAACTTCCCCTTTAACAATTCTGTATTCTCATTGCAAAACCTGTCCTTTACAAACCATAATTAACAGACTCTGCTGTAGATTTATCCATCAGATCAAACTGCTGAAGGCCCCAATGCATATTCAAAATGCAGTTAACTGGTTTAACTCCTCTTCGTCAAGTCGTAATAAATTTAGATTCCCTATTTCAAGAAATAACTCAATGAGTCGCTCGCCTGTTTTCATTAGCTATTGTCTCTGGGACTCGCTTCCCCAAAAAATGCAATCATGTGAAAACATTTCTGCCTTTGTTCGTGATCTCTCGGACCATTTCCCGTAAACCTAATAATACAACTTGACTTGCAGCCCAATCTCTTCTTTTATTGTTGTTGTTCTGATTTGCACTTGTTTTTCTTTCTTCTTTTTTCTTCTTCTTCTTTTTTGCCATGGCTGGTGTTGTAAACCACCAGTTCTCAATTGGGAAAGGCCTTCGCGCTTATGGCATGGTATTCGGTGAAATGTTGTATTTCGACTCCGCCGTACCGCTGATGTTGCTGCATGGCATACGCTATATGCGTTGTGTGCGTTTTGCTGTATACGCTGTTATGTCCAGTTTTATATGCGTATGTTTTGCATGTACGCTGTTTTGCATGCTATAAATAGCTGATGTTATTAGTGTTCATTGTTAATTATTCGATGAAGTGAAATATACTGTCTAAAGGAAAAGTGTTGTCCTCGTGCCGTGTGGTCGTACGATCCTGACAATTTAGAGAATCTTAGAGGGTTCACAACATTTGGCGACCACGCCAGGATACGAACCTGGAATCTCCTGATTCGCAGTCAGGAGCCAAGCACCCAGTCCTGTTAGGCAAACATCATCTGACCGAGTTGCTGTTGGAGAAAAAGCATGTTGAAAGGATGCACCAAGGTGTAGAAGGAGTCTTGTCCTTCATCCGTCAGAAATTCTGGATTATCGGTGGTCGACGAGCGCTACGCAACATTACTCAGCGATGTGTTACATGCCGCCGCTACAAGGCTTAGGCCCCGGTCACACCGAAACAAGCCACTTTGGGCTTGTTATCGCTGGCTCTCAGCTGGCTTGCGTGATCCCTGTGACGCGGTCACACCAGACTTTGAGTGCAAAGCTTGAATGGCTTGTTTTTCTTACCCGCCAAATTTTGAATATCTCGAAACACACCAATGTTTGCAAGAAACTGGAGAGCAGAACGTTCGCGATCTAAAACTGTACTTGTTCTAGTGTTCAGTTTTGATGAAGAAGCAAAGGAAACCCGGATTCTGAATTGCGAAGTCGTGCTCCTTTTATTTGTTCGGTGTGCATGGACGCGATGGCTCGGGTGGTGTTTCCTGATGTCGAGCTTTCTGCCCCGCCGGTTGCCTTTATTGAACTCAGTTGCAATCCACTCTCTTCTTCGTACCCCGCTTTCTTCATGAATTCGGTCGTGAGTGTGGTGCCTTGTCTTGGCCTCAAACCACAGCTCCAACAATCTACGCAGCAGTCTAGAGGCACAGCGGCAGAAATCCATGGTCGTCGGACAAAATCCAAATCAAACTGAATACAGTGTAGTTGGGGTAGACAGACTCACGGTCAAAACCAAAGGCACAGGGATAGGTTCCACGGACACAAGAAAGAACATCAATATCAGTTCATCATGTCAACTAGCTACATGGTGTGCTCCGGAGCTCCAAGCGCACTCAATTTTTTTGAATTTCGGCTTTCAGCCGCTTGTACAAGCTGTGGCTGAAACAAGCCGAAAAAAACGGCTGAGAGTCAGCCACAGCTAAAAGTCGCTTGTAGGACATTTTTCAGCCATTTCCATGGTAATAGTGACGTAAACAAGCGCTTGTTTCGGCTGAACGGCTGAATCGAGCTCGGTGTGACCGCGGCCTTAGCTAAAACAAAGGAGTAGGAAATACCTACTACTCCCTACACTGTACACAGGATGCCGTGACTGGATGAACTGGACTCCTGGACCGTGAATAGGGGACTTGTAGAAAAAGTGTACTCCTTATAGGGGATTGCGCGGCTGGATGAAGCTGATCAAAACTGAGTGGACTCCTGGACTCTGTATAGTGGATTTTGGACCAATGCACTCTATATAGGGTGCTGGACATCATATAGTGCATGGACTCTATACTGAGTCCTACATATACATATGTTCGACTCAGTATAGAGTCCATGCACTATATGATGTCCAGCACCCTATATAGAGTCCATTGATCCAAAATCCACTATACAGAGTCCAGGAGTCCACTCAGTTTTGATCAGCTTCATCCTGCCCCAATCCCCTGTAAGGAGTACACCTTTTTCTACAAGTCCCCTATTCACAGTCCAGGAGTCCAGTTTATCCAGTCACGCCGTCCTGTGTGTTGTGCATGCCCGAAAGAGAACAAACACATTTTCAGTTTTGCTTGCCTCGTGGCAGCGCATTCCTTTCTTCACTTCAGCCTGGAGAGCACTATATAAGTGGTGCTCCTCAGGCACAATCTTCCTCAGCCTACTCAAGCTCAACTGATGAGGGGTGAATTCCCCGAAACACTGTGTATTGAGCAGGGAGTGGTGCTTTCTTGCAGGTTTGCCGAGTCGAAGGTTCGATGGACTTCTCCTGTGCTCTGGATGGCAGTCGTGAGTCAGTCAAGTGTCAAGTAAAGTCGGCGGAATAGCGCGAGCTCCGGTGTGGGGAGCAAACCCTTTTCTTACAAATAATAATAATAATAATAATAATAATCAGCAAACAGGCCCGATCTGCTCCTTGTTGATGACAAGGAGCGCATCGCCTACATTATAGACATCAGCGTTCCTGGTGAGAACAACATCAATAAGAAAATGGCTGAAAAGCGCTCGAAATATTATGATTTGAAGCGGGAGATTTCGAGGATTTGGTCCCTCAACCAGGTTGACGTGGTCCCTGTGGTTGTCGGTGCCCTGGGAGGCTTGGTGGGGGAGACTCCTCAATGCCTTCGGACTGTGCAGGGAGGAGACCTGGCTATTGTGCAACAGGAGGCTATACAAGGTTCGATTAAAATACTGAGAACTATCCTTAACATGTAGATGCACCTCTGCTGCGTTTGCATGTTCAATAGCTAAGAGACTTGAATAACGACTGATAAAGACTGATATTTCCTTTGTTACTACTCCCTTCATTGGTTGATGTATTTTGCCTGTCGCTGCAAATTCTTCATTATTGTTTTGATGTTGGAGTTCGGATTGAGTTTCTTTCCTTTCTTCCTCTTCCTTCAACTAGTTCTTGTCCCTTTGGTTTTTAGGTTTTATTTATTTATTTATTTTTGTTTTTGTTTTTTCACTTTCTTTTTGCTGTCCCACCCATGGAAATATTTCCCGGTGGGTCTGGCTTATCGCCTTCGAAAGAAGTGAATAAAGGAGAAATAATAATAATAATAATAATAATAATAATACCATACCATACCATAAATATAATGATTTTCGACCATTTTGTACGGGTGCTATTATGGAAATGTCAAGTTTGCCTTCAGAAACCTTTTCAAGGGCTTTGCTTAGTCGGTTTACACCCCAAAGGGAACTTACCTGCAAACTTAGTGTGAAATCGTAGGGATCGACGTGTTCACATACTTTGGTATTCTCAGAGAATGGTCTTGGTCCGAGTAAGCTGAGACGCTCCCTTCCTCCTGTATTTCCAATCGAACTCGCGCACTTTCACCGAAACTGGGTGACTGTGCCCTACTAGATGGTGATGTATGTATGGAAAATGTCACTAAAAGCACCGCTTCATTCTTATAAAAGCACGCATGACCGGGATTGGTCGATATCCTATAGTCTTGTGGACGCTGAGTCGACTGGGTTTGGTCCGAACGCGATGCAGCTTTCCACCCTTATTCCCAATCGAACACAGGTGAGTAAGCGGTCAAGTGCTCATGCGTATACCACTCACCTGGTCAACATGCATACAGGCTACAACGTGCACACCAAGGTTCAACTCAAAGGTTCAAGGCTTCAACGCCGCTTTTAGTGACTTTTGCATACAAATCCCCATCTAGTAGGGCGCAGTCATCCAGTTTCGGTGGAAGTGAGCGAATTAGATTGGAAATCAAGGAGAAGGGGAGCGTCTCAGCTTCCTTGGACCAAGACCATTCGACTCAGCACAACAAAGACTACAAGGCGACTCAAATGGCCATCACTCAGTAGCCGCCGTACCCTCTCCCATATCCTTCTTGCACATAGCCTGCATCATAGATATGCACCACCACACCTTCTTGCAATTCACCTACCCCGAATACAACCCATTTCGCACGCTCAGCTTCCCCCGAATCTTTGAGCTACCCACAACACGTACAAACCGGCTAAGAGACTCCCCCATCTATGCTTCTCTTGATCTCTTTAATAGCATCCCACTCAGCCTCCGGCAAATCAACCCCAGACGAGATTTCAAAGCAAACATCCTACCACTTGGCATCTCTTCCGTATGTACTTGCTCACATTGCTCAGCACATCTATAGCTCCATTGCGCCCAGCCTACCAGATAAACTCCCAATTAGTATTGCCATCGCTACTGCCTCAGCAAGCAGCTAAACTTTGATCTCTCTGTATCTGATCCCCGTGCCTGAAATTATTTTTCTCTTATTGGCCACAGGCCATCGTGAGAATAAAAGAATTCAAGGTGAAACATTTTCAGGGTATACTTCCCTTTTCAGTAGAAGCAAACGCAAAGGGTACTTGTAAAGAAGGAGGATACTCAGGAAGTGAGAAAATCTCGAGAAGGGAATCTATACTTGATTTTGGACTCTTGATAGTTTTGAAATGGACTGTGAAAAAAATTACTGTTGTGATTCCTCGCTAAAAAAAATCTTTACTTGTGGAAATGGGACGTGGCGGCTAAAATACATGTACACTACAGGTTTCAGATCATCCTAATCGCGGCAGGCAGTGAGTTCCATGTGATGATCATGGAATGTAGCAGAGTGGAGCGGAAACAGAGAGACCAGTGTGAGTGGCTAGGAGGTAAAGGTTTGGATGTTGTGCACTCTTAGATAAAACTATGAGGGTATTGGGGTATTGGCGCGTGATATGGTAGAACAGTTCGAAGCACTGTATGTGCTGCCGCTATGCAAGACTTTCCCATTCAGCAGCTACAAACACGTTTTCCATGCCGTGAGGAATGCACACTTTTCGACCATGTACATACTGCCTTACCATGCATGCTTACAATACTTCAAAGTGTCAATGTTTCCTATGTTCAGTTCGTTGTTTCAAAGAGGTGAAGCATACTCGACGGAGGGACGGACGTATCCTTTGCAGAGGCGGGAAATAAGAACAGGGGTCAGATTAATTTATGATCCTGCAACGTTCGAGTTTCGTTGTCGTCAAGGGACAGAACTCGTGTATATCATTGTGAGACTCCCTTCCATGCACGTAACTCACGTGAAATGTGTACTGGGAATTTCCCATTTCAAACTGGTCAGTTTTTTGCCTGATTTGATTGATACCCAGCATATGCAGAGGCATTTTCATTGTGGGTGCCACCTAGTACAGAGAGCTTCATCTTTGCTTTGAAATGGGGATTTCTCTACGCTTCACCTAAACCAGAAACTGATTATTAGCTGAGACCTATAAAGAAGCATACGAAGAATAATCCCGCTCGACAATTGCCATTGTGAGATCAAGTGTGCCCTTTTATGATCCCTAAACCTTTGACCGACTCCTTTTGCGCTAGCTTTACCCTGCAATATGGCAGGAATGTGTCTATATAGCATGTTCTCGTCGCGTGACTCCTGAGGTATAAAACCACTCCCCAAGTCTAAACTTGTGGTAGGAGAGACGTGGGACCAACACAATTCTTCGTAGGGCTTAAGTCTAGGGACCCTGATAAAACTGTTCACTTTTAAACGGGTTGTTCTAACAGTAGGTACTTGCTTTGGCATGTATAGAGTGGTGTTCTAACAGTAGGTACTTAGTTTGGCATGTATAGAGTGGTGTTCTAACAGTAGGTATTTACTTTGGCATGTATAGAGGGGTGTTCTAACAGTAGGTACTTACTTTGGCATGTATAGAGTGGTGTTCTAACAGTAGGTACTTACTTTGGCATGTATAGAGGTGTGTTCTAACAGTAGGTACTTACTTTGGCATGTATAGAGGGTGTTCTAACAGTAGGTACTTACTTTGGCATGTATAGATTGGTGTTCTAACAGCAGGTACTTACTGTGGCATGTATAGTTCCATAAAGCACCGATACATCTATAGCCAGTGTTGCAAGTAAACTCTCCTTTTGGTGCATTGTCACAGCTTTGGGAACAAAATGTTGAATTGAGATCTGCAAGAACGAAAACAAGCTAAAATCGTTGGATAATGAACTGCAATTATTGGACGTGGGCCCAACAGAGATATGGTTAGTATGGACGGCTGCTGCGGCAGCCGATGCGGCCCATCATCGACATGCATCATCTTCCACACTTCTCAAATAACGCTATGAATAAGATATGCAAAAGATACATCACAATAAACTACCCGCTTATAACACTGCTTAGTCATGATCTCCGCTTGCTCGCGAAGACCTCCACTAAGCTCATCATCAATATATTCCCAACAGGTGACGATTCCGAATGCAGAGCATTTATGGGTCAGCTTTGAGTATTTATATAATGTATAAAAACCAGCATTTGCCAAATGGAAAGAAGAAATAGGGACGGGCTGGAATGAGATACTTATACGCATGCAACTGCAGAATAGGCGAAACAGAAATTATCAAAACAGTCCTAACAAAAAAAGAACCGTCAACAATTTACTTCAACAAATAAAACTTGAAAAACCTCTGAGTACTGTACTGTAAAGCGGGATTCACAGAAGCTTTTTTTGCGATGCGACATGCGATGCGACGCGATCTGCGACGGACGCGTGCGATGCGAACTCGCGAAATACCATTCAGAGAAGAAGTCAGTGATGCGACAACATCTTGCTGATTTGGCTACGTCACCATGATATTCGCGCGGTTTGATACAACTTGTACAAATTTACAGGCAAGTTTTGAACCTTTGTACAATTTTGCTGTAGAAAATGTCAAAATCGTACGCCAAATCGCTTGTCGCATCGCATCGCGTCGCAAAAGTTGAGCCAAGCTCAACTTCTGCGATGGCCTGCCATGGCCCAGTTGCGGCAGTTGCGTGGGGTGCTACAAGGCTGCGATTTGGGGTTTTCCCGGTTTCGCGCCTGTTGCATCGCGTGTCGCATCGCAAAAAAGCTTTTGTGAGTCCCGCTTAATACTAAAGAGTTTTTGCATTCCGAATTTCGGAATTATTTCTGGAATGTGGTGGCAGGAGTCGAAACAGTAGTCGAACTTTCGGAAGTGTTTTGGCGAAACTGCATGGTTTTCCAAAAATACATTCTCGGCTCTTTTCTGGTTGGGAGCGCACATTTGAACATGTGTGTATTTTTGTTTTCTGCTGCTCTCGCTGATCACAGTTTAAAAAAAATTAATTTCCCAAGTATATAGTTTTGGTTTTTGCTGGTTTTTGCTGCTCTCGCTGATCTCCCCATGTTGACCTGATCTTCTCATACTCCATCTTTCTCTGCCATGAAGCCTACTGACAGTACAAGACAGTAGTTCGCCAACCTTGCCTTCAGCTGTTGGATCACTCAGTCCACCGTCCGTTCGTCCTCGTCTTCGAACCGCACCCAAATTCGGTTTGACCTGCACATGGAATAGATCCTGCTCAGGTAACTCCTATTTTGTGCTCAAACCCTTTGTTCGCGGCTCTGTGGGATTCTAGGAGACTGCAAAAGTTCTAGCCTCGTCTGACCAAAAGTTTGCTAGTATCATTAGGAAGCTCGTCAGAGACCACACGCTGCTGCCGTTGGACCAGCAGGCCTCAATCGCAAAACGTTTTCGGTTTTGTCACCTTTGACGCTCATTTTGTTTTGCATGGCAACTCTTCGAAACGAAGTCGAATACGATATTCGGGTTGCAAAACACTGAAAATGCCGTTTTGGCAATCACATTTTTCGGAAAAGCACAGCCCAAAAACATTCCGAAATTCGGCATGCTAAACCTCTCAAATGATACAGTCATGACATTGTACAGATTGTTGACGTTGACGTACAGAGGGTCAAAGGTCGCGGACATACATGGTTGTGCATGACTATTACGTGCAAATTATGCATATTGTATTTGAAGTACTATTCCACTAATAAACTGCAGCCGAGAACTACAAAGTCGAAAGCTACACAGCAAGTGTTGCCATATAATAATAATAATAATAGTTACAGTTCGCATGTCACTCATGGAAGGATCCATGGGCTTAACGCATCTGTCAACGAAATCCAGGCAGAAGAGCCGACAAAAGGCATCTCATTATTGTTAGAACGTATCGCAGTAAGAACAACTACGCAAGCGCAGCACATTTTTCCACAAGCATCAGCCATTCTTTCTTGTCTAGAGCCAGTTCAAAACAGTCAGAAATATCAATATTGGCGTGCTTTAGATCACTTTTAATATTGTCAATCCATCTGAGATGGGGTCGGCCACGTGGGCGCTTGATGTCCCGGGTATTAATTGCCATCTCCAGTGCTTGGTAGGACGCTGAGTTACGTCCTTCGCGAACAACATGGCCCAGCCAGAGCAGCCGACGTCTGCGACAGGTAGTGCTGACTGGGCCTTGTCGCGTTGAGGCGTACACCTTGGCATTCGACATGTGGTGGGGGTACACCACACCAAGCAGGTACCGCAATTTTCTGCGGTGCCATGCGTCCAGCCGATTACTGAGTTGCTGTGTCAGGGCCCACAGTCCGCAGTTATACAACAGGATAGGCAAAATGAGGGCAGAGAACATACAAAGTCTGGAGCTCAGTTTATGACGCTTCCACGAAATGGAGCCGAACGCTCTATTCGCAGCACCTATTCTTGCCTGAATATCCTTTGCGGACCCTAACAAAGAGCCAAGCAGCTTGACAGATCGCCAAGAGGAGTCGGCTTTAGTTACTGTCATATATTGTGTTTTCTGAATATTTAACATTAGGTTATCTTCTTTGAATTTTTCACTTGATTTCTCCACAATCTCCTCGACTTCTCGCCTCTCCGTGTCATGGATTGTTGTGTCGTCTGCATATTGGGTGGTTGGTGCTGGTAAAGATAAGTGCAATAGTATAAGATCAAGGTGGCGCA
This sequence comes from Sycon ciliatum, assembly GCF_964019385.1. Lineage (NCBI taxonomy): Eukaryota > Metazoa > Porifera > Calcarea > Leucosolenida > Sycettidae > Sycon > Sycon ciliatum. The sequence continues at coordinate 978,796 of NC_088654.1, read as the reverse complement.
TGAGAACTGAGTTTCACTCTCACCGTCGTGTCCGAGATCAGAGTGGCAACGACATCAGTGGCAGCTCCAGAGTCTGAAAATCGCGCCAACGCCTTCTCACGGACAATGGTATGAAATGCTCCGCTACAGTCTAATAGTGCGGCAGAGTATTTCCAGTCACCGAGTAGTGCACGTTTGCACATAACACGCGTATAGAAAACTCCGTCAGCCGTGGAGCGTCCGGGTGTAAAGCCTGCCTGACTTTCACGTACATATGAGGTGGTAGATTGTTGTGAACGCATGGTGATGATGCGGGTCAGCACCTTGCGAACAACTACACATCAAATATTCGAAACAACCAAGGGATTACGGGAGCCGATCAAAATTATTTAGATAATCAGCATACCTGTTGCAAACCACCAGTTCTCAAGTGGGAAAGGCCTTCGCGCTTATGGCATTGTAATCGTTGCAATGTTGTATCGAGACTCCGCCGTACCGCTAATGTTGCTGCATGGCATACGCTATATGTGCTGTGTACGGTTTTACTGTATAAGCTGCTATGTCCTGTTTATATGCGTATGTTTTTGCATGTACGCTGTTTTGCATGCCATAAATAGCTGGTATTATTAGTGTTAGTTGTTATATTCGAGGAAGTGAAATATACTGTGGAAGAGAATGAGTTGTCTTCGTGCCGTGTGGTCGTTTGATCTTGTATATTTAGAGAATCTCAAAGGGTTCATAACAATACCCAATGCTGTAGGCAGCAAGCTGTTTCAGCCAGAAGATTCGAATCAGACTTTCAGTGCAGCTTAGCAGTATAATATAACCTAACTGCCAACTAAGCAAAGCTGGCACTACAGACATTAGTACAGCTCGTTGTTCTAGCACCAGAGTCAAATTGTGTGCTGCGCACTCGCAGCAACACAGTGGTCTGATCCAGGTACTACCGGTAGTTACTTGAAGTGAGCACTAGTCACGCAGCACGGGGATCGGGAAAGCAGTCGGCAAATACCATGAACGACCGACTACAAAGCAGACAGTATCATGAACTCTTATATTGTGATCACATTTTACTACTTATATTGTAGAAACTTACTAGAAAGGGAAAGGACATATGGATCATAGTATTACTCATTCGGCGGATAGGACTGTTTTGTTCTTTGTGGACACATCAGTGAAGCACACAGAACGTGATGCGGAACCTGATAGCACTGGAAAATAAATTTCCCAAAGGCGGATTTAAACCAGGCCCGAAAATACCTTGCCAGAGCGTTCAAACGAACAAATCAGTGATCATAATATTATTAAGACCTGACAGTATCGCTTTCCAAAATAAAATGTGTTCTCATTGTACAGATGAGGCAAAGCACTAAAATATATCCCGAAATAGCCAGCAATAAACGAAGTCAACCTTAAGATCTCTATTACTGCTTCGAATGTCCCATGTGCCAACAGAATGCTTACTCTGTATGTATTCTACAGAGTCTGCTTCAAATGTGGTTATATTTGGTCGTCCTTGAGGAAACGCTCCGCAAAGTTGATGATCCACAGTTAGGCTATTGTTTTGGATAAACCTGAACACGACATCAAAGTACATGACAGTTTCAGTTAGTGACACCCTGTTAATTCATTATGAAAACTCTATGAACCCTACATGCAACCTGTATGCACCCTGCAATGGGGAAGTGGTTGACGTTGTAGAAAGATTCATTTGCCTTGGGAAACAATTCATCATCTCCGACAAAACCGTTGCAGAGCTGAGACGTCTTTTGACCTTGGCAAGACAGAAAGTGGGCAGGCTTGAACCCATTTGAAAATGACAAATGATTAAGGAGGCTTTAGCCTTCTGCGCTGCGCAGCCGGTCTGGCACTCTGTTTTTTGCGAACAAAAGTCTAGTTGTAAGTGCAAAAAGTTGGGAAATTCCCATCTCAGCTTACTAAAATTTAACCTGACTCCGGGATCAACAGTCATGTCAGTAAATAATGTTTCATTGTTCACCTGTAGTCTTCCCAAGGCCCCATCGATGTTTATGTTGTTCTCTCTTCCATTTTTTTAGCCGGTATAGCAGGGCATGTTTTCAAAAGCATCGCTGGTGTGAGCAAGAAGTCGACTCCACAGCTCGATTTCTCGAGATCCTGAATATTTTTGCCTGAGGAAAAAATGACCAAGGAGAACAGAGCCAAGTGTCTCGATGGCTGTGTAACACCAGGGGCCAAAACCTACTGTAAGCGCGTTTTGGAGAGAGAGACTGAAGTGGGTGCGCAGACTCTGGTTAGTGGATCCACTTCTAATTCTCCAGTGGCAAAATATAATGCTACGCTGAAAACATTGCAGTCTTGAGGGAGTGGTAAATCGTCGGTGAGCTACTGTAAATCGTCGGTGAGCTTATAATTATCATGAAACTGAGACTAATTAACACTAATATCTATAAGCCTTCCAAGTTGGAAGGCCGTTGGTTAGCGTTACTGAGCAGTGCTCAGGCTCATTTCCCTGTCGTGGAATGTCTCAGTACTCCTTGTCAGTCTGGTGCAACCTAGTGCACGTCTGACTGTTCAAAATCTGGTTTAGTTATTATCATTAATTTTATTGCTACGGAGATGTGTTGAAGCTAGGTGTCAGGACGTCGAATGTCTCAGTACTCTGTCAGTTTTGTGCCTAGTTATTGCACTTTCTGACTGTATATAGTATCCAGTTACAGTGATGGAGAGTTGCTCTAAACTCTTATCCATATGTCCTTTTCATTTCTTCATTTATTTATGGCTCAACATCCGAGTTTCAAATTAATTTTATTCCCGTAGCTATGCAGAAGACGTTACTTCAGTAACGTCTGGCGCTAGCCAGGGTCCACACAGCTTTAATTTGGTATTTGTTTGTGTGTTTGTGTCACGCCTGGCGCTATCCGTATCTGACGGCAAAAAAGCATAGGATGTTATAATTTTTTCAATTCTCCTATTTTTTTTTCAGGCATATCCTGGGATTCGAACCCGCACTATCGCCCTACATGCATTCCCCCATACACTTCGCATTCATACCCATTCTTCCAAGTTGCTTCACGTTATTATCTTGCGTTTGAAAGCCCTATTTGAATATTGCGGGCAGCTGTATGTGGCCAGCTGTGTTTGATGGTACGGTACGGTACGGGAGACGGTGTCGTATTACCCTCGATCGTACCTGTCCCGTACCTATCCCCTACCGTACCGTGCCATCAAAGACGGCTAGCCACAATGCATATTCAAATAGGGCTTTCAAATGCAAGATCACAATGTGAAACAACTTGGAAGAATGGGTATGAATGCGAAGTGTATGGGGGAATGCATGTAGGGCGATAGTGCGGGCTCGAATCCCAGGATATGCCTGAAAAAAAAAGAATTGAAAATTTTTTTGCCGGTAGATACGGATAGCGCCAGGCGTGACACAAACAAACAAATGTATGCGAAGTGTATCGGGGGATGCATGCAGGGCGCGCGATAGTGCGGGTTTGAATCCCAGGTTATGTCTTTAAAAAAAGGATTTTTTAAAAGAATTTATAACATCCCTATGCTTTTTTTTGTCTAGGCCATCCAGGCAAAAAAGCATAGCGTAGGGCCCTGAGCTTCCAAGCTCTCTCGTTATTATTATTTATTCTTCCTTAACTAGGGAATTCCCAACAGGCATCAGTGCCTTTTTACAGGGAACCCTAGGTATAATTTGATGGATGAGCAAAATTCAGCTGGTGAACTAGACATGCGGCAAGCCGGTGGAAGTGTATTCCACCTGGCAGCGCCCAAATAAGAAATTGCACTAAAGCCATATCGGGTGTTATCGGGGGACAGAACAAGAGCAGCAGAGACTTGGCCACGGGTGGTGGCTGTAGTGCGAGCACCATGGGCGCGCAAGGTAAAGCGGTCTCGCAAAAGAGGACTAGCAAGTCTTTTCAGGCAGCGGTAAACAAATACATAGGTTTTGAAGTTGAGGTGTTTCTCAAGGGCGTACAAGTTAGTATGACTGTATAGAAGAGTGGTGGGGTAATTCTATCCAACGAAAATATTCTCTTTAATGCTACGCGGCTGGCAGTAAGAAGCTTGTCATATAGGGTTTGTGATAAGCAATGAATATATGCAGCGCTGCCAAACTCAAATGTGGACTGAATGATCGATAAATAGAAAAGTCGTTTGCCAAAAATGCTGATATTCTGCTTTGCGTGGACAAATGCTCTGACTTTCCTATTGACATTTGCACATACTGCATCCACTTGGGTTGAGAAAGACAGATGTTCGTCGACCAGTATTCCTAAGTACCGAACGTGAGCAGATGGGACTATGGAAGTGCCCCGGCAATTGACTGCGGTGCCAGGTGGCAGCTCCATGCCCAGTCGCCGGAGCAGGACAAACTGAGACAGGTTTAACACCAGTCCCTTCTGATCTAGGTAGCGATCCAGAGCGGCAAGGTCATCACTCAGCTGGGTTGTGATGGCCTGGATGGACTTGTGTATGATATCATCGGCATAAAGTTGATTCAATGCATGTTGGAAGCACTGTGGTGCATCACGGGTGTTAATAGCAATGGGCCGAGCACGGAGCTGTGTGGGACGCCTCTTGTGCAAGGGCGGGCCCCACCTAGCTGTTGCCCTACTCTTACTCGCTGGACGCGTCTGGTCAGGTAGCTTGCAAACCAAGCAAGTGCAGTGTCAGCAATGCCAAGCATCTTCAACTCGTCAATGAGCTCTTGAGGCTTAACTCGGTCAAAAGCTTTGCTCATATCTGCAAACACTATGCCGCAGTACTCGTTGTTATCAAGGGCTTTGAGCCATTCGTTGACCACTAGCGCTAGGCAGTCCTCACACGAGCTGTTGGTACGGTAGGCAAATTGATTGTCAGGCACGTACATGATAATGTGTAACTTAAAGAATGCAATCAGCTGCTCCAAGACAACTCGTTCTAATATCTTGCTGCATATGGGAAATAATGAGACTGGTCTGTAATTAGTAGAGCCTTCTGCATCGCCTGATTTGAAAATTGGGCTGACTGTGGCATTCTTGAAAATATCTGGTACCCACCCTGTGCTCAGAGATTTATTGATAATATCAGTGAGAGAAACTGCTATGGAATCACGACCATGCTTCAGTACGGCTGGTAAGACGTTGTCAGAGCCACGTGACTTACTTGTGTTTGTTGCTTTGAGCAGTGTGGTGAAGTGCGCCACAGTTAGGGGTCGAAAATGGGACAGTTGAGTAGCAGTAGTTGGATGTTGGGTGGCTGGGGCGTAAACATATGTCGTGCACTATGTTAGCAAATGTCTCTGTGAGACTACTGAGAGATGCAATTGGCTGATTTCTTACTTTCCGCCTGCCAGACAGACTGTTAAGAAGAGCCCACTGACCTCTAGGATTTCGTCGGAGTGCCGAGAACTGGTGCATCAGGAAACGGGATTTCAGTCTCCTACTCAGAAGCGTCCCCTCGCGTCTGACAGAACGATACTGTTGCTTTCTTAAAAGAACCATATTCCCAGGCTGCGAAAGGACTCTACGATGCAGTGTAGTTCTGCGCTGCAGCAGTTTCCGCAACTCTGGTGTTGCTCACGGTTGAGGCTTAGGTTTGGGACAGAGGGGTAGTCTAACTTGTTTAGGTGGAGCATGCGTATCAGTAACAGCAGCGATAGACGTTAGAAGATGGCAAGTTTGACTGTCCAATGTTGAAAATGAGGATGAGTCCTCGAGGATATCATTCAGGTCAGCATTAAACTGAGAGTAGTTGATAGAAGCTATTCCTGGTTTTCTCACAACCTTAGTTCTCTGGGTTGCTGGCGGCTTCCATTCCGGTATTACAATATCAAGGCGGACTAGGTGGTGATCAGTAAGATCTGACATGGGAATGATCGTTGGATTGGGCAATGGAAAGGTAGTGTTCAACAGAGCCAGGCCAAGACACGTGTTTGACGGCGCTCTAGTTGGTGCGTGGACAATGTTCTGCAGCTGGTGTTCCGCACAAGGTTAAGTAGATGATGATTATGATGTAGAGTCGGTTGTTAGATGTTCGTGTTCAAATCTCCCAGAACTAGCAGGTCAGAGCTGTCCACGAAAATGCCATCCAACTGGGCACTGTACTGCTCCCAGAATTCTGTGCAAGAGCTCGGTGGGCGGTAGACTGAACTCACGAGGAGCTTACACGCATCTGGCTCCAATGCAATGCGAACTGACACAAACAACGACTCCAGATGTGTGTTGGATGCGGGCATGATGAGACGAGCGCGGAGACTGGACATGACGTACAAGCACACACATTCGCCCCTGAAGTTCCTGTCGTTCCGATATATCCGATATCCAGGGATGTTCAGCAGGGAATCTGATACTGAGCTGTCTAGCCAGGTTTCATTAATTGACATGATGTGAATTTTATTGGCATGCAGGATATGATGGATTTCATGAACTTTGTTTCGTAGACTGCAGATGTTTATATGAGCAACTTTGAGGACGGCACGGTTGTCTGGCTGGGGATTCCCTGATATGTCCTATTGGGCAGACAGCAGATCCTGGATGGCATTGTCAAAGAGAGGTGTCCCTTTGTCATCCAATATGACATCATAAGGCAGAGAGCACTTGACCTTTTTTGGCTCGAAGTTGCTCATACTTCGGTAGTACTGCCTTCCGCTTCGTTTGCTGTTGTCGAGTCAGGTCGTTGTTGACGTACACATCATGTCCATTCATTTTCAGGCCAAGGCGATCCTTGTACGCTGACGCATTGAGTCGATTGTTTCCAAAGCGTACCCTGACAGGAGTTGGACCTGGCGCTGGAGTCTCATATTCAGTAGCGCGTGGGCGCAAACGTTCGACTTCCAGCAGGTCAGAGGGCGAACATTTGAACAGAGTACTGCAATGCAGGAATAGGGTTTCATTCCATGATGCAGGCAGTCCTCGTACTATGACACTGGTAGTACGGTTGGACCTCTCAACCTCCTCTGCAATGATGTCGGAGAGGTTGTATGGTTCAAGTTGAACTACCGGTCTTGCATTTGCCACGTCTGAGGTCAATGGTGTACTAACTGGTCCGATTTGCACTGCTGTACTACTATTGCTGGCGTCGTCTGTCAAAAACCGTACCGTGGCGGCAAGGTCCGTCTTTTCCCGCTCCAGATCACCAAGTCTTGCCTTCAGAGCTGTCACCTCCGTGGTTAGGTCTGCAACCTGTGTCACCAGGTTTGCAAACCGTTCGTCTAACAACTCGGACATACACGTGATAAATTCTTTCATCATGTCCACGGGGGCCTCATGATTTCCTGAGGACAACGAGGCACTGTACGAACCTCCTGTAGCTGTGCGCAGGGCAGCGGGAGGGGTGATTGCGTTCCTCCGACGTGACTTCAAAGCGGTGGGGGTGCCTGAACCGCGGCTTAGGTTAGATCTACCTTTTGCAGACATGTTTGCAGCCACACTACATACGTATACACTTCTCTAACTAACTACTACCTACATGTATTTAACTACCTAGTAACTACCCTTCTCCAGACCGGCCTGTCGGCTGGCTACTACAAAACCTGCGAAAACTACGGAGCTCGAAAAAGCTAACTGCCCTCAAAACTCTTACATATATCAGTTGGTGGACTCTAGCGCATAATTTGTGCCCCCCCCCCCCCGTTTTGCTTGTTAGGGCGCGTTCAGACTACCGTGACCCCTGTCAAACCGTGAAAGGCGATAAACCATGAAGGACATTCACACTACTGATACACTCTCCGCGACACTGAGAAGGGATTTTCCCTCTTTCCCAGCCTGAGCATTTTAGTTTACTGCCGCAGCAGGTGCAGCAGTGAAACGTTTCCGCTGGTAGCGTGCCAGTAACGTGACGTGATCAAATCACCTTGGTAACTTTCCCATTCCGTCACTTTTCATCCATAGTCTGAACTCGCCCTTACCATTCAACCCTCATTCCGGATTGTGGGGTCCAAACTAGGGGTGAAAGTTGGCACTGAGATCCCGAGTTCGAGTACTCTGATTTTTTCCGATCGAATATTCGAGTATTCGAGTATTCTTGATATCCTAAAAATCGCACACCAAGGGCCTTAAAAATCACATGGTACAACTTAGAAATTACATGGTACAACCCTGATTGAACCAATTGGCAGTCCTTTTCTCGGGTGTATTGGTTAGTGGGTCATTTGGGCTCTCTCTACTCATGTACAAATGCTCACCACACACTCTGCACATCAATATCTGCTGACTGCTGCTCTGAAACTGCAGACTTTTGAGGTAAATGCATGTGCCATGTATGAGCGAGTACTCTGATTTATTCCGAGTACGATTATAGTTGAAAAATCCAAACGAGTATTCGAATATTCGGTATAATTGTTTCACCCCTAGTCCAAACGGACCCCGGGTTATGATTTTTGAAATATTTTTACTTTGCTGCATCACATCTCCCTGAAACATCATGTATTCCTCAACAACACAATCATCGGGATAAATAAATAACCTGGGTTAGAGGCTCATGATGGATTTCACTTTTATTCCGGAAAATGCTACCACAGTACTGTAATATGGACCATAGGGAAGTGCAACAATTGCGATAGTTGTGGTATTGATCTCCATGGTCACGGAATACATGGATGATACCCACTGAACAATTGCGATAGTTGTGGTATTGATCTCCATGGTCACCGAATACATGGATGATACCCACTGAACAATTGCGATAGTTGTGGTATTGATCTCCATGGTCACGGAATACATGGATGATACCCACTGAACAATTGCGATAGTTGTGGTATTGATCTCCATGGTCACCGAATACATGGATGATACCCACTGAACAATTGCGATAGTTGTGGTATTGATCTACATGGTCACCGAATACATGGATGATACCCACTGAACAATTGCGATAGTTGTGGTATTGATCTCCATGGTCACCGAATACATGGATGATACCCACTGAACAATTGCGATAGTTGTGGTATTGATCTCCATGGTCACCGAATACATGGATGATACCCACTGAACAATTGCGATAGTTGTGGTATTGATCTCCATGGTCACCGAATACATGGATGATACCCACTGAACAATTGCGATAGTTGTGGTATTGATCTCCATGGTCACCGAATACATGGATGATACCCACTGAACAATTGCGATAGTTGTGGTATTGATCTCCATGGTCACCGAATACATGGATGATACCCACTGAACAATTGCGATAGTTGTGGTATTGATCTACATGGTCACCGAATACATGGATGATACCCACTGAACAATTGCGATAGTTGTGGTATTGATCTCCATGGTCACCGAATACATGGATGATACCCACTGAACAATTGCGATAGTTGTGGTATTGATCTCCATGGTCACCGAATACATGGATGATACCCACTGAACAATTGCGATAGTTGTGGTATTGATCTACATGGTCACCGAATACATGGATGATACCCACTGAACAATTGCGATAGTTGTGGTATTGATCTCCATGGTCACCGAATACATGGATGATACCCACTGAACAATTGCGATAGTTGTGGTATTGATCTACATGGTCACCGAATACATGGATGATACCCACTGAACAATTGCGATAGTTGTGGTATTGATCTCCATGGTCACCGAATACATGGATGATACCCACTGAACAATTGCGATAGTTGTGGTATTGATCTCCATGGTCACCGAATACATGGATGATACCCACTGAACAATTGCGATAGTTGTGGTATTGATCTACATGGTCACCGAATACATGGATGATACCCACTGAACAATTGCGATAGTTGTGGTATTGATCTCCATGGTCACCGAATACATGGATGATACCCACTGAACAATTGCGATAGTTGTGGTATTGATCTACATGGTCACCGAATACATGGATGATACCCACTGAACAATTGCGATAGTTGTGGTATTGATCTCCATGGTCACCGAATACATGGATGATACCCACTGAACAATTGCGATAGTTGTGGTATTGATCTCCATGGTCACCGAATACATGGATGATACCCACTGAACAATTGCGATAGTTGTGGTATTGATCTACATGGTCACCGAATACATGGATGATACCCACTGAACAATTGCGATAGTTGTGGTATTGATCTCCATGGTCACCGAATACATGGATGATACCCACTGAACAATTGCGATAGTTGTGGTATTGATCTCCATGGTCACCGAATACATGGATGATACCCACTGAACAATTGCGATAGTTGTGGTATTGATCTCCATGGTCACCGAATACATGGATGATACCCACTGAACAATTGCGATAGTTGTGGTATTGATCTCCATGGTCACCGAATACATGGATGATACCCACTGAACAATTGCGATAGTTGTGGTATTGATCTCCATGGTCACCGAATACATGGATGATACCCACTGAACAATTGCGATAGTTGTGGTATTGATCTCCATGGTCACGGAATACATGGATGATACCCACTGAACAATTGCGATAGTTGTGGTATTGATCTACATGGTCACCGAATACATGGATGATACCCACTGAACAATTGCGATAGTTGTGGTATTGATCTCCATGGTCACCGAATACATGGATGATACCCACTGAACAATTGCGATAGTTGTGGTATTGATCTCCATGGTCACCGAATACATGGATGATACCCACTGAACAATTGCGATAGTTGTGGTATTGATCTACATGGTCACCGAATACATGGATGATACCCACTGAACAATTGCGATAGTTGTGGTATTGATCTCCATGGTCACCGAATACATGGATGATACCCACTGAACAATTGCGATAGTTGTGGTATTGATCTACATGGTCACCGAATACATGGATGATACCCACTGAACAATTGCGATAGTTGTGGTATTGATCTCCATGGTCACCGAATACATGGATGATACCCACTGAACAATTGCGATAGTTGTGGTATTGATCTCCATGGTCACCGAATACATGGATGATACCCACTGAACAATTGCGATAGTTGTGGTATTGATCTACATGGTCACCGAATACATGGATGATACCCACTGAACAATTGCGATAGTTGTGGTATTGATCTCCATGGTCACCGAATACATGGATGATACCCACTGAACAATTGCGATAGTTGTGGTATTGATCTCCATGGTCACCGAATACATGGATGATACCCACTGAACAATTGCGATAGTTGTGGTATTGATCTCCATGGTCACCGAATACATGGATGATACCCACTGAACAATTGCGATAGTTGTGGTATTGATCTCCATGGTCACCGAATACATGGATGATACCCACTGAACAATTGCGATAGTTGTGGTATTGATCTCCATGGTCACCGAATACATGGATGATACCCACTGAACAATTGCGATAGTTGTGGTATTGATCTCCATGGTCACGGAATACATGGATGATACCCACTGAACAATTGCGATAGTTGTGGTATTGATCTCCATGGTCACCGAATACATGGATGATACCCACTGAACAATTGCGATAGTTGTGGTATTGATCTCCATGGTCACGGAATACATGGATGATACCCACTGAACAATTGCGATAGTTGTGGTATTGATCTCCATGGTCACCGAATACATGGATGATACCCACTGAACAATTGCGATAGTTGTGGTATTGATCTCCATGGTCACGGAATACATGGATGATACCCACTGAACAATTGCGATAGTTGTGGTATTGATCTCCATGGTCACCGAATACATGGATGATACCCACTGAACAATTGCGATAGTTGTGGTATTGATCTCCATGGTCACCGAATACATGGATGATACCCACTGAACAATTGCGATAGTTGTGGTATTGATCTCCATGGTCACCGAATACATGGATGATACCCACTGAACAATTGCGATAGTTGTGGTATTGATCTCCATGGTCACGGAATACATGGATGATACCCACTGAACAATTGCGATAGTTGTGGTATTGATCTCCATGGTCACCGAATACATGGATGATACCCACTGAACAATTGCGATAGTTGTGGTATTGATCTCCATGGTCACCGAATACATGGATGATACCCACTGAACAATTGCGATAGTTGTGGTATTGATCTCCATGGTCACGGAATACATGGATGATACCCACTGAACAATTGCGATAGTTGTGGTATTGATCTCCATGGTCACGGAATACATGGATGATACCCACTGAACAATTGCGATAGTTGTGGTATTGATCTCCATGGTCACCGAATACATGGATGATACCCACTGAACAATTGCGATAGTTGTGGTATTGATCTCCATGGTCACCGAATACATGGATGATACCCACTGAACAATTGCGATAGTTGTGGTATTGATCTCCATGGTCACCGAATACATGGATGATACCCACTGAACAATTGCGATAGTTGTGGTATTGATCTCCATGGTCACCGAATACATGGATGATACCCACTGAACAATTGCGATAGTTGTGGTATTGATCTCCATGGTCACGGAATACATGGATGATACCCACTGAACAATTGCGATAGTTGTGGTATTGATCTCCATGGTCACGGAATACATGGATGATACCCACTGAACAATTGCGATAGTTGTGGTATTGATCTCCATGGTCACCGAATACATGGATGATACCCACTGAACAATTGCGATAGTTGTGGTATTGATCTCCATGGTCACGGAATACATGGATGATACCCACTGAACAATTGCGATAGTTGTGGTATTGATCTCCATGGTCACCGAATACATGGATGATACCCACTGAACAATTGCGATAGTTGTGGTATTGATCTCCATGGTCACGGAATACATGGATGATACCCACTGAACAATTGCGATAGTTGTGGTATTGATCTCCATGGTCACCGAATACATGGATGATACCCACTGAACAATTGCGATAGTTGTGGTATTGATCTCCATGGTCACCGAATACATGGATGATACCCACTGAACAATTGCGATAGTTGTGGTATTGATCTCCATGGTCACCGAATACATGGATGATACCCACTGAACAATTGCGATAGTTGTGGTATTGATCTCCATGGTCACGGAATACATGGATGATACCCACTGAACAATTGCGATAGTTGTGGTATTGATCTCCATGGTCACCGAATACATGGATGATACCCACTGAACAATTGCGATAGTTGTGGTATTGATCTCCATGGTCACCGAATACATGGATGATACCCACTGAACAATTGCGATAGTTGTGGTATTGATCTCCATGGTCACGGAATACATGGATGATACCCACTGAACAATTGCGATAGTTGTGGTATTGATCTCCATGGTCACGGAATACATGGATGATACCCACTGAACAATTGCGATAGTTGTGGTATTGATCTCCATGGTCACCGAATACATGGATGATACCCACTGAACAATTGCGATAGTTGTGGTATTGATCTCCATGGTCACCGAATACATGGATGATACCCACTGAACAATTGCGATAGTTGTGGTATTGATCTCCATGGTCACCGAATACATGGATGATACCCACTGAACAATTGCGATAGTTGTGGTATTGATCTCCATGGTCACCGAATACATGGATGATACCCACTGAACAATTGCGATAGTTGTGGTATTGATCTCCATGGTCACCGAATACATGGATGATACCCACTGAACAATTGCGATAGTTGTGGTATTGATCTCCATGGTCACCGAATACATGGATGATACCCACTGAACAATTGCGATAGTTGTGGTATTGATCTCCATGGTCACCGAATACATGGATGATACCCACTGAACAATTGCGATAGTTGTGGTATTGATCTCCATGGTCACCGAATACATGGATGATACCCACTGAACAATTGCGATAGTTGTGGTATTGATCTCCATGGTCACCGAATACATGGATGATACCCACTGAACAATTGCGATAGTTGTGGTATTGATCTCCATGGTCACCGAATACATGGATGATACCCACTGAACAATTGCGATAGTTGTGGTATTGATCTCCATGGTCACCGAATACATGGATGATACCCACTGAACAATTGCGATAGTTGTGGTATTGATCTCCATGGTCACCGAATACATGGATGATACCCACTGAACAATTGCGATAGTTGTGTATTGATCTCCATGGTCACCGAATACATGGATGATACCCACTGAACAATTGCGATAGTTGTGGTATTGATCTTCATGGTCACCGCATACATGGATGATACCCACTGAACAATTGCGATAGTTGTGGTATTGATCTCCATGGTCACCGAATACATGGATGATACCCACTGAACAATTGCGATAGTTGTGGTATTGATCTCCATGGTCACCGAATACATGGATGATACCCACTGAACAATTGCGATAGTTGTGGTATTGATCTCCATGGTCACCGAATACATGGATGATACCCACTGAACAATTGCGATAGTTGTGGTATTGATCTCCATGGTCACCGAATACATGGATGATACCCACTGAACAATTGCGATAGTTGTGGTATTGATCTCCATGGTCACCGAATACATGGATGATACCCACTGAACAATTGCGATAGTTGTGGTATTGATCTCCATGGTCACCGAATACATGGATGAAAACCAATGAACAATTGCGATAGTTGTGGTATTGATCTCCATGGTCACCGAATACATGGATGATACCCACTGAACAATTGCGATAGTTGTGGTATTGATCTCCATGGTCACCGAATACATGGATGATACCCACTGAACAATTGTGATAGTTGTGGTATTGATCTCCATCGTCACCGAATACATGGATGATACCCACTGAACAATTGCGATAGTTGTGGTATTGATCTCCATGGTCACCGAATACATGGATGATACCCACTGAACAATTGCGATAGTTGTGGTATTGATCTCCATGGTCACCGAATACATGGATGATACCCACTGAAGTATGAGACCCGACAAGAAAATGTTCGTCTACAACAAATTGCGATAGTTGTGGTATTGATCTACATGGTCACCGAATACATGGATGATACCCACTGAACAATTGCGATAGTTGTGGTATTGATCTCCATGGTCACCGAATACATGGATGATACCCACTGAAGTATGAGACCCGACAAGAAAATGTTCGTCTACAACTAATTGCGATAGTTGTGGTATTGATCTCCATGGTCACCGAATACATGGATGATACCCACTGAACAATTGCGATAGTTGTGGTATTGATCTCCATGGTCACCGAATACATGGATGATACCCACTGAACAATTGCGATAGTTGTGGTATTGATCTCCATGGTCACCGAATACATGGATGATACCCACTGAACAATTGCGATAGTTGTGGTATTGATCTCCATGGTCACCGAATACATGGATGATACCCACTGAACAATTGCGATAGTTGTGTATTGATCTCCATGGTCACCGAATACATGGATGATACCCACTGAACAATTGCGATAGTTGTGGTATTGATCTTCATGGTCACCGCATACATGGATGATACCCACTGAACAATTGCGATAGTTGTGGTATTGATCTCCATGGTCACCGAATACATGGATGATACCCACTGAACAATTGCGATAGTTGTGGTATTGATCTCCATGGTCACCGAATACATGGATGATACCCACTGAACAATTGCGATAGTTGTGGTATTGATCTCCATGGTCACCGAATACATGGATGATACCCACTGAACAATTGCGATAGTTGTGGTATTGATCTCCATGGTCACCGAATACATGGATGATACCCACTGAACAATTGCGATAGTTGTGGTATTGATCTCCATGGTCACCGAATACATGGATGATACCCACTGAACAATTGCGATAGTTGTGGTATTGATCTCCATGGTCACCGAATACATGGATGAAAACCAATGAACAATTGCGATAGTTGTGGTATTGATCTCCATGGTCACCGAATACATGGATGATACCCACTGAACAATTGCGATAGTTGTGGTATTGATCTCCATGGTCACCGAATACATGGAAGATACCCACTGAACAATTGCGATAGTTGTGGTATTGATCTCCATCGTCACCGAATACATGGATGATACCCACTGAACAATTGCGATAGTTGTGGTATTGATCTCCATGGTCACCGAATACATGGATGATACCCACTGAACAATTGCGATAGTTGTGGTATTGATCTCCATGGTCACCGAATACATGGATGATACCCACTGAAGTATGAGACCCGACAAGAAAATGTTCGTCTACAACAAATTGCGATAGTTGTGGTATTGATCTACATGGTCACCGAATACATGGATGATACCCACTGAACAATTGCGATAGTTGTGGTATTGATCTCCATGGTCACCGAATACATGGATGATACCCACTGAAGTATGAGACCCGACAAGAAAATGTTCGTCTACAACTAATTGCGATAGTTGTGGTATTGATCTACATGGTCACCGAATACATGGATGATACCCACTGAACAATTGCGATAGTTGTGGTATTGATCTCCATGGTCACCGAATACATGGATGATACCCACTGAACAATTGCGATAGTTGTGGTATTGATCTCCATGGTCACCTAATACATGGATGATACCCACTGAACAATTGCGATAGTTGTGGTATTGATCTCCATGGTCACCGAATACATGGATGATACCCACTGAACAATTGCGATAGTTGTGGTATTGATCTCCATGGTCACCGAATACATGGATGATACCCACTGAAGTATGAGACCCGACAAGAAAATGTTCGTCTACAACTAATTGCGATAGTTGTGGTATTGATCTACATGGTCACCGAATACATGGATGATACCCACTGAACAATTGCGATAGTTGTGGTATTGATCTCCATGGTCACCGAATACATGGATGATACCCACTGAAGTATGAGACCCGACAAGAAAATGTTCGTCTACAACTAATTGCGATAGTTGTGGTATTGATCTACATGGTCACCGAATACATGGATGATACCCACTGAACAATTGCGATAGTTGTGGTATTGATCTCCATGGTCTAGGCCTTGACAGATTATGCTAATATTTTCGTGAAATTATGCTTTTCGCATTGCTGAAAAAATTGCAGAATTATGCTATTATTATGCGAAAAGTTATCATATTATGCGGTATTATGCTCACATATGCTGCTAATGTATATGATGGTTCTGTGCAAAATAACAGGTGAATTTTTTTGTAGAGGGCGTTATACTGTAGTAGCAAAAGTTCAACGGGGTCAACGCACCGTCCGACCTAGCTATGACCGTCACCCTGGTCACTGATTGTAGCGGACTGGACATGCTATCAAGGGAGTCGTAAACCTACGCCTTCCTGGTGTGTCTACTTGTACTTGTACTTGTAGAACATGTACAACTGTATGGAATTTGATGCGAACAGGCGGATTAGTCCAATTTTATGCGATTCGTATGCAATTTGCCTCGAATAATGCGATTATTCGATTTTGGTAGGAATTATGCGAAAATTTATGCTAGCATAATCTGTCAAGGCCTACCATGGTCACCGAATACATGGATGATACCCACTGAACAATTGCGATAGTTGTGGTATTGATCTACATGGTCACCGAATACATGGATGATACCCACTGAACAATTGCGATAGTTGTGGTATTGATCTACATGGTCACCGAATACATGGATGATACCCACTGAACAATTGCGATAGTTGTGGTATTGATCTCCATGGTCACCGAATACATGGATGATACCCACTGAAGTATGAGATCCGACAAGAAAATGTTCGTCTACCACTAATTGCGATAGTTGTGGTATTGATCTACATGGTCACCGAATACATGGATGATACCCACTGAACAATTGCGATAGTTGTGGTATTGATCTCCATGGTCACCGAATACATGGATGATACCCACTGAAGTATGAGACCCGACAAGAAAATGTTCGTCTACAACTAATTGCGATAGTTGTGGTATTGATCTCCATGGTCACCGAATACATGGATGATACCCACTGAACAATTGCGATAGTTGTGGTATTGATCTCCATGGTCACCGAATACATGGATGATACCCACTGAACAATTGCGATAGTTGTGGTATTGATCCACATGGTCACCGAATACATGGATGATACCCACTGAACAATTGCGATAGTTGTGGTATTGATCTCCATGGTCACCGAATACATCAATGATACCCACTGAACAATTGCGATAGTTGTGGTATTGATCTACATGGTCACCGAATACATGGATGATACCCACTGAACAATTGCGATAGTTGTGGTATTGATCTCCATGGTCACCGAATACATGGATGATACCCACTGAACAATTGCGATAGTTGTGGTATTGATCTCCATGGTCACCGAATACATGGATGATACCCACTGAACAATTGCGATAGTTGTGGTATTGATCTCCATGGTCACCGAATACATGGATGATACCCACTGAACAATTGCGATAGTTGTGGTATTGATCTCCATGGTCACCGAATACATGGATGATACCCACTGAACAATTGCGATAGTTGTGGTATTGATCTCCATGGTCACCGAATACATGGATGATACCCACTGAACAATTGCGATAGTTGTGGTATTGATCTCCATGGTCACCGAATACATGGATGATACCCACTGAACAATTGCGATAGTTGTGGTATTGATCTCCATGGTCACCGAATACATGGATGATACCCACTGAACAATTGCGATAGTTGTGGTATTGATCTCCATGGTCACCGAATACATGGATGATACCCACTGAAGTATGAGACCGGACAAGAAAATGTTCGTCTACAGCTAATTGCGATAGCTGTGGTATTGATCTACATGGTCACCGAATACATGGATGATACCCACTGAACAATTGCGATAGTTGTGGTATTGATCTCCATGGTCACCAAATACATGGATGATACCCACTGAACAATTGCGATAGTTGTGGTATTGATCTACATGGTCACCGAATACATGGATGATACCCACTGAAGTATGAGACCCGACAAGAAAATGTTCGTCTACAGCTATAATGTGTGATTGTTGTAAACAAAAAAACAAAAAAACAAAAGCACCTACAACATAAGCAAGTGTACTAGATGGTGGTGATGAAGTCTATGGCTTTTGTACTTTTGATACCTTTTCTTTTTTAGGTGTACAAAAATGTACAACAAACTGCAGGTGTCAGCACATTCTATGTATTCATCTTTAGCCACTGGAAGGTGTATTAATAGTAATAAGAAGAAGAAGAAGAAGGTTACCACCCCCAGGCTCGAGCTTCGTGGTGCGGCCCTCGGAGTACATGTGAGTGCTGTAGTTGGAGAAGCACTCGGTATTCCGGTCAAGGAGCACATATTCTGGACTGACTCACAGAACGTTCTGTGTTAGATCAGATCACAAAAGACTTCGAAGTGGACGTGGCCAACAAGATCGCTGAAATTCAAACAGCTACTAATGGAGGCCAGTGGAGGCATGTTCAGGGCAACCCAGCCGGCAAGGGCATCTGCGGCAAGAAGGCCTGTGACCTGGCTGTAGACGACACATGGTGGCAGGGATACCAATTCCTGAGGGAGTCGACGGAGAACTGGCCTCTCATGGAGCTCCACAGGCCAGCAGAGCTACCCATCGAGTTGAAAAGGAAGGCGGTGATGACGTTGGCAACTCTACTTGTGGGTGGCCCAGTGCATCTTTCACGCCAGATTATGTGGGTGTGAGAGACAGACTTGATGAAGCAGCAAGTCGGGACCCCAGCTCCCACATCTTCGCAAACTTGCACGGATGTGTGTAACAGTTCTCACCTCATGCCTAGCATCTGAGGTGCACTATACACTATACACTATACACTATACACTTATTGCCAGCTTTCACACTTATTATAATTATTGTCATATATAACCTGTTGGGTTGATGAAGTTGATTATTCCTTGGAAAACGGCCTTTCCGTTACACTGGTAGTTTTGAGGATGGTTGTCCTAGAACTGTGCGATTTGTGGTCAATGTCGTCCTACAAGTATACCAGAAACCGTATACCAGCTACTTGCGAAGCACTGTGGGACCTCCGCGACTGCTTCTCCAGCTGTTCAGCCTTCGGCTAACACATGTCTTGTGCAGCCTACGTCCGCTCCCCTCTCTCGGACGGGCGTGGAGACTATTGGTTGCACTCTGAGCTAACCCCAGAGCCGCCATCTTCTCCCAACTTCAGGCTGAGAAACGTCAAGGAAGCTCCAGTCTTCATCGGTGCAGCCACAGGTTTCGGCCAGTAGGTACTTGCAATGTATTTCTTGTTGTCGTTTGAATTCTTTATTCTCCCGATGGCACCGTCGCCAATAAGAGATAACTTTATGAGAAAGTGAGATTGTGGGTTAAACAGTTGGAAAGTGATTTACATCACTTTGAACTTTACAAGTATGGGAGAGGGTGAGCGCTGCAGGAGCAGATTGAGTTAATCAGCAGTGAGCAGATTTCTTGTTTGAAAGCAGGTCGGGAGGAGATGTCACGAATGCTAGCAGGGAGGACATTGTAGTATTCTAGGGACTTGTACAGGGGAGTCTTTACAGCGATCGGTTCTGGAGGGTGGGAGGTGCCAAGTGCGTGCGTGTTGAAGGCTGTACTGGGCCGTAACTTGAGGGGGGTGTTGAGCAAGCGTATGTGTTGTGGGGCATATTGGTATTTTATGGAGTGAGCAAGAAGGGTGAGCTTCACTTTGCGGCGAGAGAACATTGTCGGCCATTTGAGCCGATGGAGCAGTGTTGAATGATTCAGAGGATTGTAGAGGGGGAGACGGAGGCAGATTCTGGCCGCCTTGCGCTGGATTCGCTCAAGACGGTCAAGGGCTGTGATTGAGAGCGGGGTGACAGCAATGCATGCATATTCAACTATAGGCAGGATATATGTTTTGTAAATAAGAGAGAGTGATTTTGTGTGTAGAGTTGATTTGAGCCTAAAGAGAATATTAAAAGATTTTACGGCTTTTTTCAGCACAAAGTCAAGGTGGGCTGACCATCTTAGGTCGTGCTCAAAGATGATGCCGAGGTGACGATGTTGTGTTACTGTTTCTAGTAGGGTTTGCCCAAGTTTTATTTCGGGTAGTCAGGGGGGGGGGGGGGGGCGGTTAGCATGGTAGAACGGGAGGATGACGGTTTTCGTTTTATTGACTAGCAGGTCCCAGCGCTCTAGCCATTCTGCTGCGGCATCGACGCTTCTTTGTAGCGCAGCCTCACACTCAATGTAGCTGCCTGCAATGGCAATTAGTGCGGTGTCGTCCGCGAACTGGCTACACGAGGTTGTAGCATTTTCACAGGCAGTGGGCAGGTCAATGGTGTACGCCAGGAACAGAAGTGGTCCCAGGACCAAGCCCTGGGGCACTCCCGCTGGTATTGGTATGAAGGCGGATGTTGTGCCTTCAACCTGCACCCGCTGTCTGCGTCTTGTCAAGTAGGCTTCGTGCCAATTGTGAGCCTTGCCGTTGACACCGTAGTGGCTCAGCTTTTTCAGCAAGCCTTGATGCCATACATGATCAAAGGCTTTACTAAGATCGAAGAAACACGTAACAACATGCTTCCCCGCATCTCTAGCTGTGGATATCTGGTGGACGATCCGTGCGAGTTGCAGTTCGGTCCCGTCTTGTTTCCTGAAGCCGGATTGGTTGGAGGGTAAGTGCGGTGCTATGTGATTGTACAGACAAGAGTGGACTTTTTCTTGTGTTTTTGATGATGTATAATATTATACTGAGCAGGGAGATGGGTCTGTAGTTGGTAGGATGGGAGGGGTTGCCCGACTTGGGGATGGGTGTAATAGTTGCGTCTTTCCAATCCTGTGGTATTTCTCCGGTTCTGAAGGACAGATTGTAGAGACTAGTGAGAGATGGGGAGATTTCCTTTGCAGTTTCTTTCAGGAGCCGAGTTGGGATGTTGTCAAAGCCTGGGCTCTTGCCAGTGTCTAGACTGCTTAGAAGCTTCTCGACCTCTTCCACTGTTGCTGCGATTGTATTTAGAGTATGACTGATGTCAGGTGTAGTGTTGATGTCTGGTGTAGTACAGGTGGTCTTGTCGATGGACTGTTGGCTTTCGGAGATAAAGAACTTGTTGAGAGCTGTTGCCTTCTCCATA
The DNA here is from genome assembly GCF_964019385.1 of Sycon ciliatum. Classification (NCBI taxonomy): domain Eukaryota; kingdom Metazoa; phylum Porifera; class Calcarea; order Leucosolenida; family Sycettidae; genus Sycon; species Sycon ciliatum. Next base: position 956,851 of record NC_088654.1, on the reverse strand, counting down.
GCCGTGGCTGCAGTGGAGTAGGCTGTCGATAGTGTGGGAATTGTTTGCTTAGGCGGTTTCTTCAGGTGCTTCAGTAGACGGTGGAGGTTTGTACCCGTTGACGTTGGTTGCTGGACAAAATTGGACTTACCCTGTCGCAAAAGAGCGGTTACTCGGTTACGCTGGGCTGTGTACAGTTTCCAATCTGAGTCTAGTTGGGTCGCCTTGTAGGTGTGGAACTGTTTGTGCTTTGTCTTGATCTGGCTTAGGAGATCTTTCGTCATCCAGTGACGAGTGGGCGTAGTATTTTTGCCGGACTTGCTTCTGGTCACTTGGCAGGGGTGCATGGCTAGTTTCAGTATCTGGTCTCTCCAGGAGTTCCAGAATGAGGTTACTGGCTGAAGGTCAGTGGGATGTGGATCGTACTGCAGATTGCAGGTAGCAAGAGCTTCACGCAGGGACGCAATGCGTTCCTCGCTCCACAACCAGTATGTGTGCGAGGTGCTCTGCTGTGTAGTACTGCTCTCATTTTTATTATTATTGGTATTATTGTTTCTGTGGGTGGTGTGCTGCTGGGGTCGTAGGTTGCCTTGTATGACAACATGATCAGAGGCACCCATAGGGGGCAGGCTTGTGATGGTGATGTTATTGGGGCTGAGGCTAGAGATGGCCAGGTCCAGGCACGATGTAGGTGTGTGTTGGCGTAGGTGGGTGGCAAAGGAGACGTGTTGTGTGAGGCCACGAGTCTCGCACAGCCAATGAAGGTCCTCACCTAAGGCATCAGTGGTGTCGCTGGGGTGCCACAAGCAGTTCTTGGCGTTGAAGTCGCCAAGAAGAAGTATCTCATCCTGGGGTCTTTCAGCTAGCTTTATGGCTCTCTCCAGTTCCATCACGAACTCTGCCGAGTCGGACCGCGGGGGACGGTAGATGTTCCCTACCACAAGGGAGGCTTGGCCGATTGTTATTCTAATCCAAATACATTCCGCTTAAGTCATGGGAATGGTAATTGTCTCGTGTTGGCAGCTGTGGGGTATGTATGTGGCGATTCCTCCACCAAAGGTGTCCCGGTCCGCTCTTATGAGTTTGTAGCCGTTGATGGCGTACATCCCGTCGCTGTCCCATGGATCCGCCCAGGTTTCCTGGATGGCGATTATTGACGGTTGTTGCAACTCTGCCACGTGGCTAAGCTCGTCCATCTTGTTGAACAGACACCTGACGTTCGAGCTGATGAAATTCGAACTGATGAATTCAATTATTTTTTATTTATTTTTGGAATTTGTTTCGTTTTTTTGGTATTTCCGCAATTGAAGGTATTGTTCTCACTGATAGTGTGGAGGACAGCGCTAGGATTGAGTATCCTGTGACACCAGTGGGCTGAAGCGTGAGCCCTGTGCTGGGGCAAGGGGTTGGCTTTGGCCAGGGTCGATGTTGTTGCTCTCTTTTAGTTTTTTTGGAATTTTTGAAATCAGGTGAAGATGTCGCATTGGGACTGGGTCTCCTGGGTCGTTCGGAGGTAATCCAGGGGTTTGCTGGTTGGTTAGACATGTCTGTGTAAGTCACGAGTGAGGAGAGGAGGTCTTCAGCACTTGCCGAATCTGGGTGATTACACTTGGTTGCCGGAATAATTGTGTCGGTGTGCGGTAAGTTGGATGTTGTCGTACTTGTATTTGTGCTGCCTGGCGGCGTTCCGGGGTGCACGGTCGTGCTGGTTGCCGACATGGGCGATGCGATGTCGTGTTCGTGCGACTCGCACTGGTTGTTGACTGGGTCGCTTGGGTGCGAGCTCGGGAGCAGGTCTGCGTTCGGCGTAGTGTTGGCACCGTCGGAGGCCGTTTGGGATATGGCGCTGGCGTGGGTCAAACTCGGGGGCGCTGTTGGTGCCGAATCAGTAGGGTGAGACTCCGCTTCAGCTCCGCTGTTCATGTTCCGCTCTGTGCTGCCAGTGCTGCTGCCTTCTCTGCCGGCATGCGTGGAGGTGTGTGCACTGCGACGGTTTCGGCAGGTACGCGCGATGTGACCAAGCTGGCCACATAGCCTGCACGTGCCTACCTGGCCGTTGTAGATGATGCGGTGCTTGTGGGAGCCTTCTGTCGTACGCAGGTACGACGGGATCGAACTGCCTGGTTTGAGTTCGAAAGTGGCGAATCGCACACCAGTTGCTGTTTGGGTGCCGTTTGAAAGTTTGATTTTGCCGTGTCGTATCTCACCAATAAGCTTTCCGTACGGTGAGAGCGCAGCTTTTAGGACACAGTCTGAGATCCAGATCGGAGCATCATGGATGTGTAACTGTGTTGTTGGTGCGGAAACGAAGCGTGGTGAAACCCGTTCGCCGTTGCAATCGAAGCCATTGAGGACCAACAATTTGGCTTTTTCATATGACTCAACGGTAAGTCTACATTGACCCCTGCTTGTTGTCTGTATCGAAATGATGCCGGTGATACCTTGCTCTTCTAGGAGCTTTATGTAGGCCCCCACGCTTACCTGGGCTGGCGAGGGGAATACAACAGTGTTCTTCTTCAGTGTTGAAGACGAGAGCTGTCACTAGGGCTCCGTATCAGCTCTGTTTCCGGCTTTGACGCCTGGCGGTTGTGGTGAATCAGCACTCTAAGTGATCTAGTTTGCTACCTGTGCATCCACAGCCATACGGGCTGGGAGCGGACTATTATGCTAAAAAAACTACAGAGCTCCAAAAACTGCTTCCGCTCTCCAGCTAGTTGACTGATGTGTTGATGATGTCGTGTTGTTGTTGTTGTTGTTGTTGTTGTTGTTGTTGTTGTTGTTGTTGTTGTTGTTGTTGTTGTTGTTGTTGTTGTTGTTGTTGTTGCTGTGTTTAAATACTTCGCTTTCCAGACCCCAGTCGTCGGCCGCGGAACGCTCCCGTGCAGCATTGCACCATGGAGACGCAAGTTCTTTGCAATATTCTTCTCAATCTGATGCTGTTGCTTCATCCATGCAGCCCTGCGGGTGGATCTGCCTGCTCTCGTGTGCTCGGAGACGGCGTAAATTGACACTACTGACCCACTGTCCGCGGGCGCTTCTGTTGGTTGTGCTGGGGAGTCACGGGAGTTGCGTGTTGACCACCCTCCATGCTCGGAGACGGCTTCAATTGACGCTACTGACCCACTGTCCACAGGCGCTTCTGCTGGTTGCGCTGGGGAGTCGCGGGAGTTGCGTGCTGACCTCCATCCGGTCGGTAGTTCTGGAAATAATAGTACCACGGTTCAGCAACCAATCCATGTTGCCTCGACTGCGGCCGATCCCGCTTATGATGACCCTCCCTCGGGGCCTGTCGCCTCATTTGCCGCCGAGCCCGTTGCTTGTGGTCGGATCTCAGCGGGTCAACTAGATGATCAAACTAACCATGTTCACTAGGTGGGGCGGTCAGAGTCGGGACCTAGCAGCAATTTTCTGGTGGTCGGAGTAGTTACGGGCCCTGGTCTGTCGGGGATGAGCGGGAGTACGACATTGCCAGGACATTGTTTGACGAAGTTGTTCACTGGAAACGAAACATATTTATGCTTCCACTTGGATCTGCAGGGCGCGAGTTTGTCATGGAGACATCCTTGAGTGGCATGGCCTGGACAGTACTCACTATTGCCTGCAATTTGCTTCTCCAAAAGCCTCTTGGGACGTCTCGAGGCGGGGAGAACGCTACCATCCTGCGGTCCAGGCTCGAGTTGTAGAGAGCGGTAAATTGGAGGACCTACTCCTTGATGCCAGGTGTATCCAGGCTCCCTTCCCTGTCACGACGGGTCACCAGTGCACGCTCCAATCAGGGCCATACCGACACTGACTTCAGCCGGCACGTGTTCAGCGGCAACATCAACTCCGCGATCCGCTTCCTGTCGGAATCTAAGAGTCCGGGTGTTTTGAGATCGGAATCTAAGAGTCCGGGTGTTTTGAGACTTGACAACATCGCTGATCCGGCCACGGGAGAAACGGTCGACGACATCCTGCGGCAGAAACATCCAGCTGGGGCAGATCCGGAAAAAGTCAAAAAGGTGTGTTCCCATGAAAAACACCTCACGATACTAGAAACAATTTCCTGGTTATCTAGTGTTTATCTCGCTGAACTCCTGCTTGAGTCAGACAGTCAGGGAGTGGTTAAATAGCAGTATAAATGGAAATCTTGATGGATGCGTTATCTTTGCAAGACAATTCAAAGAGTTGTGTTGAGGCTTCCGATGGAAAATAACAGAATACTACTACTACTACTACTACTACTACTACTACTACTACTACTACTACTACTACTACTACTACTACTACTACTACTACTACTACTACTACTACTACTACTACTACTACTACTACTACTACTACTACTACTACTACTACTACTACTACTACTACTACTACTACTACTACTACTACTACTACTACTACTACTACTACTACTACTACTACTACTACTACTACTACTACTACTACTACTACTACTACTACTACTACTACTACTACTACTACTACTACTACTACTACTACTACTACTACTACTACTACTACTACTACTACTACTACTACTACTACTACTACTACTACTACTACTACTACTACTACTACTACTACTACTACTACTACTACTACTACTACTACTACTACTACTACTACTACTACTACTACTACTACTACTACTACTACTACTACTACTACTACTACTACTACTACTACTACTACTACTACTACTACTACTACTACTACTACTACTACTACTACTACTACTACTACTACTACTACTACTACTACTACTACTACTACTACTACTACTACTACTACTACTACTACTACTACTACTACTACTACTACTACTACTACTACTACTACTACTACTACTACTACTACTACTACTACTACTACTACTACTACTACTACTACTACTACTACTACTACTACTACTACTACTACTACTACTACTACTACTACTACTACTACTACTACTACTACTACTACTACTACTACTACTACTACTACTACTACTACTACTACTACTACTACTACTACTACTACTACTACTACTACTACTACTACTACTACTACTACTACTACTACTACTACTACTACTACTACTACTACTACTACTACTACTACTACTACTACTACTACTACTACTACTACTACTACTACTACTACTACTACTACTACTACTACTACTACTACTACTACTACTACTACTACTACTACTACTACTACTACTACTACTACTACTACTACTACTACTACTACTACTACTACTACTACTACTACTACTACTACTACTACTACTACTACTACTACTACTACTACTACTACTACTACTACTACTACTACTACTACTACTACTACTACTACTACTACTACTACTACTACTACTACTACTACTACTACTACTACTACTACTACTACTACTACTACTACTACTACTACTACTACTACTACTACTACTACTACTACTACTACTACTACTACTACTACTACTACTACTACTACTACTACTACTACTACTACTACTACTGACCAAACCACTTTTACGGGCAAAAAAATATGATGGTGAGCACACAAGTGATGGAAAAGAGTGAGTAAGAACGAAAGAGAGAAAGAAAGAGAGAATGCACTAGTATGTCAAGAGAAGTAATCAATTGTTAAGGTCTTTCAGCTATTGTTATATTGTCCAGATTGACGCATGGACACTGAATCTCAGCCGGCAGCCTGTCGACACTGCACCAACAACGACGAGCGGACGCGACGCTGGTAGGATGATCGGCAACCGCGAAAGCAGGTTATTGCCCACCGTACGAGGCAGAATGCCAGCCGAACACGCAATGCACTGACGATTCTTGAATACCGGATGTCTTTATTGCGCTCCGCGAGCCGACCGGCAAGTGTCGCCAGGAATCGTGAGCACTCCGGCCCCGCCATCCCATTCGTGGCGAACACAAGAGGGGTGAAAGAGCCTCTCTCGACTTCAGTGACCCTGGCACCGTACTGCTGCTTCTTTTGCCGTTCATGGGCCCTGAGTTGGTTAAGGACTTCTGGACCAGACAGCACAGACGCCTTAGGGTGGGTTACCCTAACATCAAAATAAGCGTCTTGCTGCCTTGTCCAGAAGCCCCGGGCACGAATGTCCAGCCGAGCCTCATCAGTCCGGTTAGCCGTCGCATAGGGCAGATCCTCGCCAGACAGCGGCCGGAGACGTGGCTCTGTCTCGACATCGCGAACAGCTTCGGAGAGCGTCTCCGCCAGGATGTCACGCACATTATCGTGCCGGGCAGATGGATACCCGCCGGCGGGGCAGGTTAGCAAATGGTCCATCGTGGAGGCATCACCACAGACACAAGTGGACGGTAGCCCAGGGAGCTGCAGACCATACCGTAGAGCAAGTGCATCACGGAAGTCACTGGCATTCAAGACGGTGCCGTGCGCCAGACGAGGCTCCGCCGTAAGCCAGGAAGACACACCGGCAGAGCCGGCAACGTCCATCAAAAGCTGCTGTGTGGCGGATAGATGATCCTGCAGACCGGCCAAAGATGCTTTGCCAGCCCGACGCCTTGATTGTGCAGCAGCCCGCCGTGCGCCTTCCGCCTCCTGGAGCGCCTCCGCCATCTCCCGTAGGCCAGACGAACCACCACCATCCGCCCCGCCATCAGCAGCTGATCCCACACGACCAGTCTCAGGCACGTCCGGGAACCTGTATAGCCCCCGCACTGGCCGAGTCGTCTTAACTGTATCGTTGTACATTATCGTGGCAGTGTCCGCCAACATCGGGATGGCTATGCCGCCACACTTTGAAGGTGCCGACATCAATCTGCGCAAGGCGCTCCCGGAGGCAATTGGCTGACCCAACAGCGGAGGCAAAAGATGATTATCCACTGCACTGTCGAGAGGCGCCATGGTCTCGCCGGAGCAGAGCGAAGCACGCATGAGATATCTCCACTTGGGGACCAGCCCTCTCACTGCGGCTGTATACGCAGCATGTGGCTGGGTCTCCGCAAAATCACCACACCGGCGGACCTGGCGGGAAAAGCGACCGACCTCCGCAGCCAGGTGTTGGCTGCAGTACTCAGGTGTCCCGATCGGTGCACCCAGGTACTTGGACCCCTCACCAGTGATTATGACACCCGTGCCATCAAACACGGTATTGGCTTGCTCCAACAGATGATTCTTGACCACCAGCACAGTCTTTTGAGCATTTGGATTGTAGCCATAGCGTGGTCCGAGAGCTGCGATCGTGTCCCAGTAGCCGCGAAGACGAAGCAGCCTCCCAAGGGCAGCATCATCATCTGCATACCACAACTGGAAGGTATCTGGGTGCAGATGAGCCAGGCGGCGGACAAGCGGGGTAATGGCCAGGGCGTAAATGGCCATGGCGAGAGGGTCACCCTGACATGTGCCCTCTGTTGAATGTAGTTCGCCAGAGCCGGTCACGAACAAACGCACGCGATCCGTATGGGTATTGCTAGCGAACGTTGCCAGTGCTGGGCAAAGACGCCGAATGTTGTGGAGTGCAGCCTTACGATTGACGGAATTGAACGCATTTGATGCGTCAACTAACAGGATTCCTTCCGTGCTGGGGTTATTGAACCCTTCACGCATAGCGTGGACACAAGTCTCGCAGGCGGATGGGATTCCAACGCATAATTGGGAAGGTGCAACAACGTCCATAACATCGCTCTCCACCACTCGCATGACTGCCCTGGCGATGATGCGGCGATGGACCTCGCCGACCGCAATGGGACGCACACCAGGACGCTTGTCGAGGGCAATCAACCGGGCTGCAGTGAACGCCTCGAGATCCCTCCCGCCGACACTGTCCGTGCATATCCTGCGTGCGGCTTCTGCAAGTACACTACACAGCTGGTCAGAGGCAGCCGCGTAGCAGGTCAGCATCGCTCGCCATCCATCAGCGTCCACCCCGGATGGACCTGACGAGCCCTTGATCGAGCGAGCAATCTTCTTGATTAAATCAGCGGTGATGGCCGCGAATAGCACGGTACGGACGGGCTCGGGCTCGCCTTCTAGGAGCACATCAGGGTCTGGATCTGCCCCAGCTGGATGTTTCTGCCGCAGGATATCGTCGACCGTTTCCCCCGTGGCCGGATCGGCGATGTCGTCAAGTCTCAAAACACCCGGACTCTTAGATTCCGACAGGCAGCGGATGGCGGAGTTGATGTTGCCGCTGAACACGTGTCGGCTGAAGTCAGTGTCGGTATGACCCCGCTCGGAGCGTGCGCTGGTGACCCGTCGTGGCCGGAGATGAGCCTGGATACACCTGGCGTCAAGGAGTAGGTCCTCCAATTTCCCTGCTTTCCACAACTCGAGCCTGGATCGCAGGATGGTAGCGTTCTCCCCACCTCGAGACGATCCGAGAGGCTTTTGGAGGAGCAAATGGCAGGCAATAGTGAGTACTGTCCAGGCTATGCCACTCAAGGGTGTATCCAAGTTGAAGAATGATATAATATTGGCTATCTCCATGACAAACTCGCGCCCTGCAGATCCAAGTGGAAGCATAAATATGTTTCGTTTCCAGTGAACAACTTCGTCAAACAATGTCCTGACAATGTCGTACTCCCGCTCGTCCCCGACAGACCAGGGCCCGCAACTACTCCGACCACCAGAACGATTGCTGCCAGGTCCCGACTCCGACCGCCCCACCTGGGGAACATGGCTGGATTGATTATCCAGTTGACCCATCGAAATCCGACCACGAGCAACAGGCCCGGCGGCAACCGAGGCGACAGACGCCGAGGAAGGGTCAGCATAGGAGGGATCGGCCGCAGCCGAGGCAATATGGGTTGGTAGCTGAACCGTGGTACTATCATTTTCAGAACTACGGACCGGAGGGAGGTCAACACGCAACCCCCGTGACTCCCCAGCACAATCAGCAGAAGCACCTGCGGACAACAGTGGGTCAGTAGCATCAATCGAAGCCGCCTCCGAGCACGCGAGAGCAGGCAGATCCACACGCAGGGGCTGCATGGATGAAGCAGCAGCAACAGATTGAGAGGATTGCATAGAACTCGCGGCTCTAGGGTGCAACGCCGCACGGGAACGGTCCGTGGCCGACGACTGGGGTCTGGAAAGCGAAGTATTCCGCCCTCTACTACTACTACTACTACTACTACTACTACTACTACTACTACTACTACTACTACTACTACTACTACTACTACTACTACTACTACTACTACTACTACTACTACTACTACTACTACTACTACTACTACTACTACTACTACTACTACTACTACTACTACTACTACTACTACTACTACTACTACTACTACTACTACTACTACTACTACTACTACTACTACTACTACTACTACTACTACTACTACTACTACTACTACTACTACTACTACTACTACTACTACTACTACTACTACTACTACTACTACTACTACTACTACTACTACTACTACTACTACTACTACTACTACTACTACTACTACTACTACTACTACTACTACTACTACTACTACTACTACTACTACTACTACTACTACTACTACTACTACTACTACTACTACTACTACTACTACTACTACTACTACTACTACTACTACTACTACTACTACTACTACTACTACTACTACTACTACTACTACTACTACTACTACTACTACTACTACTACTACTACTACTACTACTACTACTACTACTACTACTACTACTACTACTACTACTACTACTACTACTACTACTACTACTACTACACTACTACTACTACTACTACTACTACTACTACTACTACTACTACTACTACTACTACTACTACTACTACTACTACTACTACTACTACTACTACTACTACTACTACTACTACTACTACTACTACTACTACTACTACTACTACTACTACTACTACTACTACTACTACTACTACTACTACTACTACTACTACTACTACTACTACTACTACTACTACTACTACTACTACTACTACTACTACTACTACTACTACTACTACTACTACTACTACTACTACTACTACTACTACTACTACTACTACTACTACTACTACTACTACTACTACTACTACTACTACTACTACTACTACTACTACTACTACTACTACTACTACTACTACTACTACTACTACTACTACTACTACTACTACTACTACTACTACTACTACTACTACTACTACTACTACTACTACTACTACTACTACTACTACTACTACTACTACTACTACTACTACTACTACTACTACTACTACTACTACTACTACTACTACTACTACTACTACTACTACTACTACTACTACTACTACTACTACTACTACTACTACTACTACTACTACTACTACTACTACTACTACTACTACTACTACTACTACTACTACTACTACTACTACTACTACTACTACTACTACTACTACTACTACTACTACTACTACTACTACTACTACTACTACTACTACTACTACTACTACTACTACTACTACTACTACTACTACTACTACTACTACTACTACTACTACTACTACTACT
>NC_088654.1:892700-946200 GCF_964019385.1 Sycon ciliatum | reverse complement strand
ATAGGAGGAAACAAGGTTAGAGTAACAAGGGAAGAGCGCGGACCAGTACAACCAATGTGGAAGCCATGACGCAGGCCATTGAGGAGTGTTGCCACGAAATCCCTGTCAGGATGGGACTGGAGCTCATCCGCCAGGGAGGCGACATGGACAGGAGTACACGGGCGATGCTCAGACAAGGGAGAAGCCGCAGGCACGCTACGTGGACTTGCTGGATGGTCTCCCGCGCCACAAGAGGAGCACACATGACGAAATCGGCAGGAGCGAAAATTACACCGTCCGCGGTTGAACGCATCACAAGCCCTAGCAGCCGACTGTGGCTGCCGGCCACGTGGGCTAGACAAGCAGGAGGCAGCGAGGAGACCGGGCCTGTGGCAAGCAGAGCAAATAGGTAGGGACTGGCCCGTAAAACAACGAGCATACAAGTCCATGTCGGTCTTGTTCCAGAGGACCTCCGAACACCGAGAGGCTCTCTGGCGGAACTGGGTGTCGTAATCGGCCACCGCAGCCCACCGGAATTTCTTAGCCGACTGGAGAATAATGAGCTGGTAACCCAGCAGCTCGGAGGACTTTGACGGTTGGTGATCGGCAACGATACAACAATAAATCGCCCAACCCTCCAGCCAGGACTGGAGCGAGGCGATCCTGAGCCGTGACGATGAGGACGCCGTCATAACTAAATCGCCGTCCTCTTCGGACACGCGAATCCGTTTAGGATGAGGCTCAGCAGTGGGGGTCGACGCAATGACCAGGGGCAACAAACAGCTCAAATCTATAAAGTCCCCACGCAACACTTTCGCGATCTGAGCCAATGCCACATGGCTATAAACATCGACAGAACGAGAGGGCTTACCAGACTTTGGCAGGTGAGGACGAGTCAAAGTCGAAGCCCCAGGCGCGGTGAGACCAGACGAGGTGACGGAGCTCGCGGCTGGTGCTGGTGGAGACAACGACGCTGTTGCGCCCGACCCGCCAGGGACAGATTGAGAAACTGGAGGCCGGCGAACCGCGGGAGCGAAACTAGCAGGTAAGGCGGAAACGTGCTCCTCCTGAACGCCTACTGCCGATGAATCCAACAAGGAGACGGCTGGCTCTGGCTCTGCCAGAACGGGCGGAGTAGCAGAGGGTCCGCAATGCCAACTGGGGCAACAGCTAGTTAAGGCAGCACCGCGGAAAGGGACGACGTGATAAGAGCCTGGAACTCGGCGGTCTGCGCAGCAGAGAAAGCCGACCGGTCTCGCCGTGGAGGCATTATAACAAGATAATCCGAACACGGACGGACCACTGAACAGAAAGCGAGAGAAATTACCAGCCTGACACGGAAAGCACTTCTTGTCCAAAGGAAAGACAAACCAAACTGCATTCATTAAGCTACTGCAGCGCACGTAAAGGCAACAGTAGCAGCAGTGCAAAAATTCAAATTACAGATCATACTCGGCACAGAATAATAATTAATGGTATGCATCATGAGACCATCACTGCGCATGTGCCCGCGTGGGCTAACTTGGCTTTGATACTCAAAGCCGGCATTTATTATTCTTGATGAAGAAAGGGAAAGGAAAAATGTTACGAGTTATGACAACTGTCCACCAACGTAACCAGATCTTATACAGACAGCGAGTGCGACAAAATGGCTCAACACTGACTTTATTCATCATAACTAAATTGGCTCACCATCTCAGTTCAACTTTGCACACCTGATGAGCCATCATGACCTATTCTGCAAAACGTACGCCGTGTGGAACTACTTGTTATTGTACATAACTAGTCCATCATACATGATAGTGGAGTTCAGTAGGATGTTGGCGTTTCGGTTTGTCACAATTCGTCTTTGCTTAGCTTCCCCTTCTATGTTTATTACATAAACTTGAGCCTCCCAAGTTGGGTGGTCTGTTGCTTTGCGTCGTCGAGTTGTAGTAAGGCCGGTCTGTCCAATAGTCTTACTAGTTTCTTCATCATTCAGTAACTTTCTGCATTCTTTGCTGCCAGGATGCGTAGCTCGTGCTCTTCCTCGTTGTGCTTTCCTTCCCCTCTTGGACCTTTCCGAACCTGAGCTTTCCAAGTTGGAAGGTTGTTGGTTTGCGCGTTTCTAGAAGTGTTGGAGCTAGGTGCCAGTTAGCCGAATGTTTCAGTACTCCTTGTCAGTTTTATGCCATTTTGTCGCATTGGCTGACTGTATAAGATCTGGTCAAGTTGGTGGACAGTTTGCCATAACTCGTAACATTTTGTCCTTTTCCTTTCTTCATCATAACTAAATTGGCTCACCATCTGAGTTCAACTTTACACACCTGATGAGCCGTCATGACCTATACGGCGAAGCGTACGTCGTGTGGACCTACTTGTTATTGTACCTAACTAGTCCATCATACATGATAGTGGAGTAAAGTAGGATGTTGACGTTTCCCCTCTTGTATCTTTCCGAACCTGAGCCTTCCAAGTTGGAAGGTTGTTGGCGCCTTGGAGAAGTGTTGGAGCTAGGTGTCAGGTCGCCCAAGGTCTCAGTACTCCTTGTCGGTTTTGTGCCATTTTGTCGCACTGGCTGACTGTATAAGATCTGGTTACGTTGGTGGACAGTTTGTCATAACTCGTAACATGTTGTCCTTTTCCTTTCTTCATCATAACTAAATTGGCTCACCATCTGAGTTCAAATTCTTTAACTTATATTAATATAATTGTGGAAAGAAGAAAGACAAAGTGTGACAAGTTATGACTAACTGTCCACCGACGTAACCAGATCTTATACAGTCAGCGAGTGCAACAAAATGGCATTGAGTCCCTCTTGGACCTTTCCGAACCTGAGCCTTCCAAGTTGGAAGGTTGTTGGTTTGCGCCTTGGAGAAGCGTTGGAGCTAGGTGTCAGGTCGCCGAATGTCTCAGTACTCCTTGTCAGGTTTGTGGCATTTTGTCGCACTCGCTGACTGTATAAGATCTGGTTACGTTGGTGGACAGTTAGTCATAACTCGTAACATTTTTCCTTCTTCTTTTCATAATTATTTAATTGGCTCACCGTCCGAGTTACATCTTGTATTTATACTTCAAGTATTACAAAATAATTGAAAGGCTTTGAATCGTTTTTATCAAAATCTAAATATTTGCCGGTTTGGAAGGTGGGAAACGTGTGGCTGCGAGTGCGTAGCTGACAATTTGATTCTGGTGCTAAAACAATGAGTTGTTTTAATGTCTGTGATGCCAGCTGTGCATAGTTGGCAGTTAGGTTATAATAATTATTAGTAATTGATTTATTAGTAGATTGAGTATTAGTAATTGATGTGTATATGGCAACACTTGTTGTGTAGCTTTCGACTTCGTAGTTCTCGGCTGAGGTTCATTAGTAGAATAGTACTTCAAATACAATATGCATAATTTGCTCGGAGGCTAGAACTTTTGCAGTCTCCTAGAATCCCACAGGGGTGGAGCACAAAATAGGAGTTTCCTGAGCAGGATCAAATCCATGTGCAGGTCAAACCGAATTTGGGTGCGGTTTGAAGACAAGGACGAACTGACAGTGGACTGAGTGATCCAACAGTTGAAGGCAAGGTTGGCGAACTACTGTCTTGTACTGTCAGTAGGCTCCATGGCAGAGGAATATGGAGTGTGAGAAGGTGTAGTCAACATGGGGAGATCAGCGGGAGCAACGAAAACCAGCAAAAACCAAAACTACACACTTGGGAAATTTTCAGATATGATCAGCGAGAGCAGCAGAAAACAAAAACACACACATGTTCAAATATGCGCTCCCAACCGGAAAGAGCCGAGAATGTATTTTGGAGAACCATGGCCTTTCGCCAAAACTCTTCCGGAAGTTCGACTACTTGTTCGACTCCTGCCACCACATTCCGGAAATAATTCCGAAATTTAGAATCCAAAAACTCTTTAGTATTACAGTGCAGTACTCAGCAGTTTTTCGAGTTTTATTTGTTGAAATAAATTGTTGACCGTTCTTTTTTGTTAGGACTGTTTTGATATTTTCTGTTTCGCCTATTCTGTAGTTCCATGCGTATAAGTGTCTCGTTCCAGCTCGTCCCTCATTTTTCCTTCCATTTGGCAAATGCTGGTTTTTATACATTGTATAATTACTCAAAGCTGACCCATAAATGCTCTGCATTCGGAATCGTCACCTGTTGGGTATATATTGATGATGAGCTTAGCGGAGCTGTTGGCGAGCAAGCGGAGATCATGACTAAGCAGTGTCATAAGCGGGTAGTTTATTGTGATGCATGTCTTGCATCTCCTATTCATGGCGTTATTTGAGAAGTGTGGAGGATGATGCATGTTGATGATGGGCCGCAGCGGCTGCCGTAGCAGCCGTCTATGCTAGCCATATCTCTGTTGGGCCGACGTCCAATACTTGCAGTTCATTATCCAACGATTTAGCTTGTTTTCGTTCTTGCAGGTCTCAATTCAACATTTTGTTCCCAAAGCTGTGACAATGCCCCAAAAGGAGAGTTTACTTGCAACACTGGCTATAGATGTATGGGTGCTTTATGGAACTATACATGCCAAAGTAAGTACCTACTGTTAGAACACCCCTCTATACATGCCAAAGTAAGTATCTACTGTTAGAACACCACTCTATACATGCCAAAGTAAGTACCTACTGTTAGAACACCACTCTATACATGCCAAAGCAAGGACCTACTGTTAGAACACCCCTCTATACATGCCAAAGTAAGCACCTACTGTTAGAACAACCCTCTATACATGCCAAAGTAAGTATCTACTGTTAGAACAACCCTCTATACATGCCAAAGTAAGTATCTACTGTTAGAACACCACTCTATACATGCCAAAGTAAGAACCTACTGTTAGAACACCACTCTATACATGCCACAGTAAGTACCTACTGTTAGAACACCACTCTATACATGCCACAGTAAGTACCTACTGTTAGAACACCACTCTATACATGCCAAAGTAAGTACCTACTGTTAGAACAACCCGTTGAGAAATGAACAGATTTATCAGGGTCCCTAGACTTAGGACCTAAGTCGAATTGTGTTGGTCCCACGTCTCTCCTACCACAAAGTTTAGACTTGGGTAGTGGTTTTAAACCTCAGTAGTCGCGCGATGAGGACATGCTACATAGACACATTCCTGCCACACTGCAGGGTAAAGCTAGCGCAAAAGGAGTCGGTCAAATGTTTAGTGATGATAAAAGGGCACGCTTGATCTCACAATCGAAATCCTCCAGTGGGATTATTCTTAGAATGCTTCTATATACAAGTAGGTCTCAGCTAATAATGAGTTTCTGATTTACGTGAAGTGTAGAGAAATCACGATTTCAAAGCAAAGATGAAGCTCTCTGTACGATGTGGCACGCACTATGAAAATGCCTCCCTGCCTGCCGCCATAAGGATAATCTGAAACGCATAGTGTGCTTACCCGCCACGTCCCATTTCCACAAGTATAGATTCCCTTCTCGAGATTTTCTCACTTACTGAGTATCCTCCTTCTTTACAAGTACCCTTTTCTACTGAAAAGGGAAGCATACCCTGAAATTCACCTTGTAGTCGTTGGGGCGCTGAGTCGCATGGTCTTGGTCCGAGGAAACTGAGACACTCCCTTCCTCCTTGATTCCCAATCGAACTCGCTCACTTCCACCGAAACTGGGTGACTGCGCTCTATTAGATGGGGATTTGTAGGCAGGCAGGCATAGTGGGATGGTCTAAGACCATGATTGAGAAACAGAGGGTACCAGGTTCAAGTCCTGCTTGGAAGCGGAAGGATTTTTTCCAGCCGTGCTGCGACCCACAGTTAATTGGGAACTCGTGGCCTGGCACGAGGAAAACATGGATGCAGTGAATGGGATTTTCGGTCTTTGACCACTTGCTGGTGAGCTGATCTACTTACCTCCCACCGCTTTAGGAGCTGCATCTGCGCCTTGATCCTTGAAGGGTGGTGGCGTTCCTACGGATGCGGAAAACCCGGCTTCCAGCCGAGTCTCACGCGAACCGTGATTTTTTTTGTATGCAAAAGTCACTAAAAGCGCCGTTGAACCCTTGATCCTTTGAGTTGAACCTTGGTGTGAGCGTTGTAGCCTGCAGGGACGGTGACGAGATGAGTGGTATACGCATAAGCACATGGTCGCTTACTCACCCGTGTTCGATTGAGAACAAGGGCCGAACGCTGCATTGCGGCATTTTCGGACCAAAACCAGTCGAATCAGTGTCCAAAAGACAACAGGATATCGACCAATCCCGGTCATGCGTGCTTTTATAAGAATGAAACGGTGCTTTTAGTGACATTTTCCATACAAATCACCATCTAGTAGGGCACAGTCACCCAGTTTCGGTGGAAGTGCGCGAGTTCTATTGGAAATACAGGAGAAAGGGAGCGTCTCAGCTTCCTCGGACCAAGACCATTCTCTGAGAATACCAAAGTATGTGAACACGTCGATCACTACGATTTCGCACTAAGTTTGCAGGTAAGTTCCCTTTGGAGTCTTAACCGACTGAGCAAAAGTAGGATGGGGGAGGGGGTTCTGGCTCACCTCAAGGTGAGGCAAAATCGACTTTCTCGATCGGCCCTTCGGGCCTACCTCCCAAGTCCCCCTCCCCCTATACTACTGTATTAGAGGATAGACACCCCAAGTACTAATTTTACAACCCCAAGTACTAATTTTAGAACTCCAAGTACTAATTTTACCACTCCAACCACTGATCCCATGTCGGCTCAACCCAATTCCAGAAAAGTGAGCCAACTTGCTCCCTCCGAGAAATCAGACGGAAATCGGAAGTGAGCCAACTTGAGCTTTTTCACCTGCCCGATCTTGACTCACTTCGAGGACTGATGTGGGATCGGTTCCTGAGCCCCATCAGAGCCATACAACGCTTTCAGGTGATTGTAGTAAAAGTCATACATGAGTGTCTTTGAGAGATCCAAAATCGACATCCCAACGTATATGGGCTTGTTGAGGATGACCTTTGTCCTGTTGCTTTGTACCCCGACCAGGTCATCATTGAAGATTACATGGCGGCTGTACGTCGGTTTAGCAACAAGCTGTTTGATTTTTTCTTCTCATGACTTCTCAGCAATTGACTCTCCTCCAAACGTTCTCCATAGTTTTCCCAAACACAGCATTGTTCATCAGTTTATAGAAGTCCTTAGAGAAATCATCCTTTGCCTTCTTCCGGAGATCAGTGTTCTTCTCGATGTAGTTTCTCATCCACGGCTTTTGAGTAAATATCAGAGCACGATGGATTTCGACACAACGTACTCCAAACTGAGTGTAGAGTTTCAAGTTTCAATAATGGAGAACGTACTTTGTCTTGTCTCTCAAGTTTGGTACAAGTTTGAGAGCATCTAATCCGGAAGAATTGAGTTTATCAACAAGCTCCTGCTGGTATGGAGATAGCATGTCCTCATTGTCGGAGAGACGTTCCGGAGCAACTGGATAATCGTTGTGCTCCTCGTGAAGTTCGTGTGGATATTCCAGATCACACTCAACGATATACCCCGATGAGGAATCATCTTGAGTATTCGGTATCTTGTTCAGGAGTTTCTCTGATGGTTTCTCCCACGTGTCTTTTCAGAGAGAGACAGAGAGAGAGAAAGAGAGGGAAAGAGAGACAGACAGACAGACAGACAGACAGACACACAGACACACAGACACACAGACACACACACACAGATGGACAGAGAAAGAGAGAGAGAGAGAGAGAGAGAGAGAGAGAGAGAGAGAGAGAGAGAGAGAGAGCGCGAAAGAGAGAGAGAGGAAGAGAGAGAGTGTGATGGGCGTACTTCCTCCGCGTCATCGAAATTGTCGCAGTTTGACTTTTGATATAAAACGGGGTATTTACTCACCAGCACTCGTACCAGAGGCAAGGAATCGGACATAGGCGATAATCATCAGTATAGGGTGACGGAAAAGTTCTATTTTCTGTTATTGGAAGCTGGCATTTTTGAACTAGACGCAATTTCTTCCCTGATGTTGCTGCGATGGTAATTTCGACTCGCTGAGATTAGTCAGGCATTGCAGCCTGCACATTTCTCGTGCTTATGGCCATTCACTCAAGCCTCATCACTGTTTTACCTTAGGCCGATTCCACACTACACCAAATCCTGCCTAAAAAGCCATTTTTCAGGCACTTTTCAGGCAAGTTGCCATGGCGATCACTTTGAGGAACGCGCGAAAGTGAAAAGTGCTTGTTGTCTACAAAGCAACACCAGCACCCTCTTTCAAGGCAACTTTTTACCTTTTCAGGACACTTTTCTGACTTTTCTTCAGCCTTTCGATTTTTTTCCGAATGTGTTCCCTGTCGTATCTTTCAGTTGTGGTGAGTTGTGGGCTGTCAACAATGCCTAGGGTCATGTTTAGCCAGGAACTTGAGGGCAAGCTGATCGAGCTTTGGAGCGCAAGTTTGAGGCGACCTCCGGGCGGTACAGTTCGCAGGAGCTACGCCGGAGGAGATCGCCATCAAGCTGAATTTGTTTGCTGAACAGCTCCGGGAGGAGGCAATCTATACTGCGTCGATCGTCCATTCCAAAATTGACAACATGAAAACGAAGGCGAAAGGACTGTACGAGACATACACAACGAAAACTGCCACCGGAATGCCTGTTGGCGAGGTTGACAAATATTCGACCTATGATCTGGAATCCGCCTACACAGCGCGCGCTAGCGTGGTCAAATTTCAAGATTGGGCACGCGAAAATGGGTGATATTCGAGGATTTGGACCAACAAAGAGCCTCTCCACTACCGCCGGTGCTACATCAAGCACAGGAAAGCCTCACAGTCTACCTTCAAAGCAAAGTCCCGTGATCGACACTTGTAGGTGTGAATGCAGCTTCACTTTATAAGCCACTTTATGCCTTCAAGGCAAAGCCACTTTCGGCGTAGTGTGGAATCGGCCTTAGCTGGGGTGAGAATGACTTCGTGGAACAAGTGGCAGCGCTTGGAGAAATATCGAGGGGTCAGCAAACTAAATACCTGCAACAGCGATAAAATGTGTCGGTCTGGCTGAGACACTCAGTGCATGATTGTACCTGCAAGAGCCGTGTAGACTCTACACGTAGTGCTAGTGATGCACGCGCAGGTGCCGTACCATGGTATCAGTGATGCTGAAAAAGAGGGCGCGCTGGACGTGATAGTACACATACATACTTGCATGAGCTGTGACCAAACAGCTAAAATAAATGGGCATGCCACGGCTAAAAAAAGTTCATTTCAAGATCGAGGTGATTCCGCCGACGGTAATCAACCGACCTCGCAACGATCGTGTATTCTTACTAGGCTTCGTTGTTGGTGAAGCAGAAATCATCCAGAGCTAGCAGACGACAAGCATAGCAGCTCCCGTCCTGTGGAGAAAGTCAAAGCGTTTGAGATGAGACGCGATCAACTTTCAACCTTCCTTGAAATATTTCGGAACGATATTTTTGCCTCCATTGACATCAGCGACGACGAGGACTTCATCTCTGCATGAAAACTCTCAGTCCAACTGTCCTGAAACGTTACTCTACTCTTCAGACTATCATACTGTGTTCTAAGTTTTGAATGGCTTAGCTTATGGAGTTGTCAGTAACAAGTGACAAGTCACTAGTCAAACTGCGACAATTTCGATGACGCGCAGGAAGTACAAGCGAGTCACATCACAGCATACACTAACAAGCTTGGAACAACACTAACCCGAGAGAACATTGCCTCACCTTAGAAGAGTTTTTTTTTATTTATACTATGTTCACATACCCAACTCATAAATAATACAGAAAGACAATGGTACTGAGACAAGGACAAACGTGACAACTACTGAGAAGGGGCTGCACCGAGGTGCAGCAGTGATGGTGGGGCATTGATGGCTCTGCCGACCTAAGGTCTCGGGATCACGGCCAGAAACATGCACCAAAAACAAAAGATAGAGCTGTAAGGGTCAGCAAAAATAAAAAGAAAGCAAGGGCAAGCAACAGCTAGTACTAGTGTGCAGCGCATTCATAGCAATGGGAGTCGTTGACGGGGCACTAGAATGTAGGTGGGTCGACAGGCAGAATTTCCGTGGACCATCGCCAATCCTGTCGGCGGAGGTATTCGTTGACATTGCACTTAAACTTTTGAAGATTTTTGCGAGTTGGGGCGGAGTCTAGAAAAGCTGGCGGCAGGGAATTCCACAGCTTGATTGCACAATGTAGGAAGCTGCGGGTTCCTGGAGCTGTACCACTTATCCACGCCAGCATCCCAGAAGACGAGGGCCATCACCCCATAACGCCTCAAATGATCATCTTGAAAATAGTCAAGTTACAAGCGTTGATAAAACAGCCAGCTATGTCCTCAATTTGCAAGAACTACACACCGGTACTATGAGACTGGTCAATGACAAGAAAATGTCAATGACAAGAAAATGCAGAAATTATACCGAGCGAAAATGGGAGAAGTGTCACGTCAACTCTTCAATGTGGCAGAAGCAAGCGCAAGACTTAGGGCAACATGCTCGGATACGCACCGAGCAGAAGCAAGCTACCCTACGCTACAGATGAGGTTGACAAACTCCCAGAGTTGCAGAGGAAGCTGCGTATGAATCTTAATAGCACACCAAACATGAATAGAAGAAATGAGCTGAGAGTGCATCGAAGGAAATCTTGGTTTGACAGCTGGCGTTATAGCATCTTGAGAGCCGCATCGGAGAAGTGGAGTCGCTCCAGAAGTGACCAATGATGTTTTCAGCGATAAAAAAGCTGAATCCAAAGTGCGCGCGAGATTTACCATTGTAGACAACGGCAAGGCTGTGATTGGGCCAGGAGAGCAAGTGGATAGATTAGCTGAACTTTACACTGGAAATTCTCTCCTACTGCTCCAGAGCCAGCGGTTACGCCATTGACAGGAACACCGAAACCTTTCGAGAAACCCCCGATTTCCACAGCGGGGGTAGCGTACCCAATGGGTCGTCCACAAGTCAGAATGATAGCGTTCCCTTCGACAGCGGTATAAGTAGATAATCAAGCGAGGTACAGAGGGCTTGATGGCTGATCAAAGCCCAAGGGTCCAGCCCGAGGGCCGTAGGCCCAAGGGCTGGGCCCGAGGGCTTTGATCAGTCATCGATCCCGACTGTACCTCGCTTGAATATGCTTCAGACGATCCCCAACATTTTTTTAATTTTGAATCAAACTCGCTTCATTCTAGTTCTTTGGGTGATTTCAGTGCAGCCTGAAGTCTAAAGTGCATGTCGTTTTCGTCCCGTTCGTAAGTTTCACACAGAGATAACAGCAAAGGGAAAGTAATGTGAGTGGACGAAAAACCTGTTTCGTGAGAAATTTCTCAGGACCGTGACGTGTCAAGAGCCAGACGTGGCTGAAGAGTCACGGAAGTATTTTCACTTCGACCATACACGCCTTGCTCACGCTGCATACTGCTGAGAGCTCTGCGGTGCTGGAGCTAGATTTCCAACTCCACAAGTCGTGTCAAGAGCCAGACGTGGCTGAAGAGTCACGGAAGTATTTTCACTTCGACCATACACGCCTTGCTCACGCTGCATACTGCTGAGAGCTCTGCGGTGCTGGAGCTAGATTTCCAACTCCACAAGTTGTGTCAAGAGCCAGACGTGGCTGAAGAGTCACGGAGGTATTTTCACTTCGACCATACACGCCTTGCTCACGCTGCATACTGCTGAGAGCTCTGCGGTGCTGGAGCTAGATTTCCAACTCCACAAGTCGTGTCAAGAGCCAGACGTGGCTGAAGAGTCACGGAAGTATTTTCACTTCGACCATACACGCCTTGCTCACGCTGCATACTGCTGAGAGCTCTGCGGCGCTGGAGCTAGATTTCCAACTCCACAAGTCGTGTCAAGAGCCAGACGTGGCTGAAGAGTCACGGAAGTATTTTCACTTCGACCATACACGCCTTGCTCACGCTGCATACTGCTGAGAGCTCTGCGGTGGTGGAGCTAGATTTCCAACTCCACAAGTCGTGTCAAGAGCCAGACGTGGCTGAAGAGTCACGGAAGTATTTTCACTTCGACCATACACGCCTTGCTCACGCTGCATACTGCTGAGAGCTCTGCGGTGCTGGAGCTAGATTTCCAACTCTACAAGTCGTGTCAAGAGCCAGACGTGGCTGAAGAGTCACGGAAGTATTTTCACTTCGACCATACACGCCTTGCTCACGCTGCATACTGCTGAGAGCTCTGAGGTGCTGGAGCTAGATTTCCAACTCCACAAGTTGAGAGCCACCGCATCCCCGACCACCACCCCTATCGGTTTCTTGTTCTTATACTATAAGTAACAGCCAGATCACCTTGAAAAGACTGAGATTGGGCATGATCAAGAGTACATGAAAAGGTTTTCATGTACTCTTGGCATGATCAAGGCTTTGATGGTTTTGTCGTACAGTTGCCAATGGCAGCGGGCTTTGATGGTTTTCTCGTACAGGTTGTCAATGACAGCGGGCTTTGATGGAATATCAAAGCCCGCTCTCCGAGGCTGCTGATTGGTCGTAGCCTAGCAAAGGGCACGTGGGTCGTTTGAATGCTGTGTCAAGTGAGTGGAAGGAAGGCAGCAGAGACGCAACAGGGGCGGGTCAGTTGGCCGACTCTTCATCGTAGATGATACGTATGCCCTTACACTCGGTTCGACAGCGGTGCCTCATAAGTTGCACAGAGCATTGTACATCAACTCGTCCATTTGTTGGTGGATGATTGTGGTCTTTGTAGTTACGTTTGCGTGAATGTCCTCTCATCGAGAATACCAGCCGTCGACTCCAACCGCCCGTTACAACCCAACCCAAGACGATGCCATGAAATTCGACACTCCGCCTTCCACTTGTCCATCCGGTACGCCGTGAAATACTTTCTGGATTACTGCATGGCCTCGGCGCTGCGCCACCGTCAATTACGCCGACTCTATGTCTTCAATGTTCTCAGCAGCCATACACGGCGAATTGAAATCGAGATGTTGGAAATGGACCGAAATGAGCCGGCTAACGAGGTGACTGTACGCACGAGCACGTGACCGCTTGTTCAGCCATGTTCGATTAGGAATATGGGCCGACCGCTACATCGCAGCCTTCGCATAGCTTCCCCCTTTATTGATCTTCGCATATTTTGAGCCACACAAGTTGTGTGGAATGTTGCTTTGCGTCCTTGAATCGTGGTTTGACCGAATTGTAAAATGGTTTTGCCAGGAATGTCATCGACATCGACATGCAAGAACATCCGCCAACGTCCTTGACAGCTGAGACTTAACTTTCAGGTCATGTTTATCTTGGTTGCGCTCACTTTTCCCTCCTTGTGTTATTTCCTTAACTTAGAACCTTCCTGTTTGGAATGAGGTAGTGACGCACCTCTAGCTCCTTGGAGTTCATGTCTTCCTCGACGCGACAATGGTCTAAACTAACTGTCAGTACCTTCAACGTTCGCGGCCTATCATCAGGCATAAAGAAGCAACAGCTGGCTTCCGATTTGCAGCGCTACGACGTTCAAATTTGTAGCTTGCAAGAGACGAAAATTCAAAATGGATTTGACGATGTTATTGGCGACTACCGAATATTCTGCCTCCCTTCAGACTCCCGACATTATGGCCTGGGGTTCTGCATTCATCGCTCGCTCTGGGAGCGGGTGCATCGCGTTTGGAGCGAGTCGGACCGTGTTGCAGTTCTGCAGATTCGCTCGTCGGAAAAGTGCTTTATCTCCATCGTCAACACTTACGCTCCGACCTCAGCGAAAGTCGCACAAGACCATGGCTGTTTGGAGGACTTCTACTCATCGCTTGGCACGGCTCTCAGTAAGGTACATTCCTCCTCAGTTATTCTAATTTCGGGAGACTTCAACGCCAAGCTTGGTGGAATGAGTTCTCAGTATCGGTGCATAGGACACTACGGACGCGGGCGACGGAATTTTAGCGGAGCTGTCCTGGCCGACTTCTGCGACGCACATCATCTCTTCGCTTGCAACACTGCGTTTCAGCATCCAGCGCGGCACCAAACAACATGGACTGGCTGGAGAAAAGGACCTCAAGATGGTGTGTCTATCCCTATATACAATCAAATAGATTATATATTCTGTCTTCATCGACAACGACAGCTACTTTTAGACAGCCGGTCATATTCTGGTACGCTGGTGGAGTCTGATCACCGACTAGTGGTTGCAAGACTCGATCTCTCTCGCCTACGCCATGTGTGGAGCTCTGTTGAGCACGGTAAGAAACAGCGTGCCAGCCAAAGAATACTGGTTGGTGGCCTCTCGGACCCAACCATGCGAAGGAGGTATTGTGATGAGCTGGAATCCTCTCTCACCGGCAACCGGCTCGACAACACTAATTGCCCATCAACTACCTGGAATGGTATTCGTCAAACGGTGATTACAGCAGCGCGGAACACTCTGGGCGTTGCTGCACCCAGGAAGAGAGGTGGAAAGTGGATCATGGACGCCGACACGCTAAAAATGTCCTGTGAGAAGCGTCGACTGAGACACCGGATCCGTGATGAAAAGAATGCCGATGAAGTTAGCATCCTAAAGCAACAGCGCAACAAACTCTCCCACATGATCCGACAACACGCCTGTGCAAATGCAGCCAGCCATCTAGATGAAAAAGCTCGTGAAATTGAAAATCAAAAAGACGGAGCCCAGATGTTCCGTGCTGTGCATCTACTGCAGCGCAAAAAGCAGTCGCCGATAGTGGTGAATGATGCCAGCGGGAAACTGGTCCTTCGCCCGATGGAGTCAGCTTCAATAATCAGAAATCACTTCTCAGCAGCCTTCGCTGATTCCACCTGCGCACCTCTACACCAAGAGAACAAACCTCTTGGGATACCGATAAGCGAGGTAGAAGTCAGGTCAGCAGCACGACGCCTAAATAACGGCAGAGCGATTGGACCCGACGACCTACCTGCTGAACTTATAAAATATGGCCCAGCACCACTTCACCGTCACCTTGCCGATCTATACACACGTGCCATCAACTGTGGTGATCCGCTGTCGGTTGGCCATGGAACTCTCGTCCCACTTCAGAAGCCTGGGAAGCCTAAAGGTCCTCCATCTAACCTGAGGCCCATTGTGCTTCTCACTGCACTTCGGAAAGTGCTCGTGATGGCGGAACCTGGAATTTCCCCAATCAGTGCTGAAATCGTATCCCTGCTCGCCTTGATGCAGCAGCAGATGAAAGCGGCTGAGGCACGCGAGACTCGCCTCACCACACTGGTCGAAAACGCAACGCGCGACAACCAGGCACCACCCAGCACTTCGACATCCTGCAGTCAGAAGCCGATTTCTGTCGAGCGACCGGTGTTGCTCAGCACTGCAACCATGGCCGATTTCACGGCATGGGAGGAGGCTTGGAGAGATTATGCTGTGTGCCAGCACCTCGCCAGCCAAAGTCGTGAGACTCGGGTGTCCGCTCTTCGCCAGGCGTTCGATGCCGACATTCGTCGTTTCATGCGCGAAGATGTGATTGTCATCTCCCACAGTGCCGATGCTCCGGAGATCATCATAGCAGTAAAAGCGTACATCCGACGCCAACGGAACCCCCTCCTAGATCGAATTGCGTTTTACGATAGAAAGCAGCAGCGCAATGAGTCATTTGACTCCTTCTTTACTGCAATGAGGGAGCTGTTTGCACAGTGCGATTTCCCTGATATGGAGCTGTGCAGTACGTGTACACCTCAGCTATGCAGTACTTGTCCCCAGAGCCTCCGCAAGGTGACGGACGACATGATGCGAGACCGCATCGTAGTTGGCATAGCCAACGACGACACGCGCCATAAGCTCCTGGCAGCTCCGTCCCTCACCTTGGAAACCGCGGCCAAGATCTGCAGGGCTGAAGAAGCCGCACAGTAGACCGGTGACGGCATGGTACCGGCATCCGTGAATGCCGCAACAAGGTCATCGTATCAACGCAGCAAATCCGCTTTGGTTAGTAAGCCGAAATCTGCTGCAGCTGACAAGCCGGCGAAGTGCTCGCAGTGCGGACGATCCCAGCACACGAAGTCAATGTGTCCTGCCAAGGGCAAAGAGTGCCGTAAGTGTAAGGGCAGGGATCACTTCGCGGCAATGTGCCGCAAGACCATCGCATGCCTCACCATTCACGCAGTGCAGGCTGGTGACAAAGTGATGCTGTCAACACGTCTTGACGACAACGACCGGTCGTGCACGTTAGAGTGGTTGCCAGATACTGGCTCGGATGTTGATGCTATTGGTGCTAGTCATCTCCGCAGACTTGGTGGCAGTGTAGCTGATCTGGAACCTGACCCCGACCAGGTTGTCGCCGTGAACGGTCAGCCATTGACCAGCTTGGGAACTGTTCCCGCCAGGGTTGTCGCTCGTGATGTCACGCACACCACTCGTCTACATGTGTATGACGAACTCAGTAGCGCATTGCTGTCGCGCTCCTCGCTCAAGGCGTTAGGTTTCTTGCCGCCTAACTGGCCACAGATCGCTTCAGTGACACAAGGGACATCCCGTTCTGCAGAGCACAGCAACCCTACACCAGACCAGCGTGTACGTATCCGCCAGGACCTCCTCGACGAGTTCGCTGACGTATTTGCAGAGGACACGCTCCGACCCATGGACGGTCAGCCGATGCACATCCAACTCGCGCCTGACGCCCAGCCGTTCAAGTTGAACAATGCCCGTTGGTTACCTTACGCCTATCGTGACCAGGTGAAACTCCAGCTGGACAAGATGGTCGCAGATGGCATCATCGCACCGGTCTCAGAGCCAACGGAGTGGTGTCACCCCATCGTCATAGCCGAAAAGAAAGGCACTGCAGAAGTCCGGATGACGGTGGATTTCACTAAGCTTAACAAGCAAGTCGCCCGGCCCGCGCATCCCATGCGCGCACCTCGCGATGTTGTTTCTAACCTTGGTAATGCCCAGTATTTTACCAAGCTGGATGCTCGCCACGGCTACTGGCAGGTCCCCTTGGACGAGGAGTCCAGAAGCTTGACCACATTTATCACACAGTGGGGCAGATATCAGTACCTGCGGAACCCACAAGGTCTGATTTCTGCTGGCGACGAATTCAACCAGCGGACCGATGCAGCATTCGCTGGTATTGAGCAATTCTCCAAGGTCGTTGATGACTGCCTGGTCTTCACTGATTCCTTTGAGCAGCACCTGGAACGAACTCGGGAAGTTCTTCAACGCGCTCGTCGGTATGGTATCACCCTGTCAGCCAAGAAGTTTGCTTTCGCCGAGACCGAGATCAATTTCTGCGGCTACGTGATAAACAAGTCCGGCTGGAAGACAGACCAGGAAAAGACCCGCGCTATCACCGACTTCGAGATCCCTGCCAATCGCACTGACTTGCGATCATTCATGGGTCTCGTCAACCAGTGCAGTGATTTCAGCTCAACCATCGCCGAACACGCAGCGCCTCTCCGCGGTCTGCTGAAAGCCAAGAATGAGTTTCTCTGGCTACCCGAGCACACAGTCGCTATGGACGCTGTGAAGCAAGCACTTGTTGACCCACCGTTATTGGCATTCTTCGACCCGTCAGCACAGACACGTCTCGAGTGTGACGCCGCTAGGACCAAGGGTCTCGGATTTGGCCTCTGGCAGTACCAGAATAATTCGTGGCGCCTCATTCAGTGCGGCAGCAGATTCATCACCGACACCGAATCCCGGTACGCAATGATCGAACTGGAGATGTTGGGTGTCGCCTGGGCCATCCGAAAATGCCACACCTATCTTGCTGGCATGTCGTTTCATGTAGTTGTTGACCATCAGCCCCTTGTTCCAATATTGAACACCTACACACTGGACCAGGTTGAGAATCCTCGGCTCCAACGTCTGATGACCAAGGTACAACTCTATCAATTCGACGTCTCGTGGCGCAAGGGCTCTGAGCATGCCTTTGCTGACGCCTTGTCGCGTGCTCCAGTGCAGAACCCGGTTGCCGATGATCTCCTGGGAGAAGCCGACTCGCTATCTGGACAAGCCATCCGTGCATGCCTTCAGCAGGATGACTCCGGATCAGCACTATTTGGTCTTCCGTTCCACGAGCTCCGCGATGCCGCTCAGTCTGACGTTGATTACGTGCAGTTAGTCTCATATATTCGTGACGGCTTCCCTTCTGCCAGACGTCACATGCCACCTGCTCTCGCTCCGTATTGGAATGGCCGTGAGCACCTCACCCTGGATAACGGCATTGTCCTCCGTGGCTCTCGTCTTGTTGTGCCCCAGTCTCTACAACGCCGTGTACTGACTGACCTGCATTCGTCTCACCAGGGCCTGGAACGTACCAAGCGTCGTGCGCGTCAAGTGGTTTACTGGCCGAGGATGAGTGATGACATCACAGCCCTGATCCGTGCCTGCCCTGTCTGTCGTGAGCTCCAACGTTCGCAGCAGAAGGAGCCATTGATGCGCGAGCCACAGCCGACATTTCCATTCGAGTATGCCAGCGCAGATCTCTTCTCCTGTCAAGGCTGGCAGTTCCTGGTATATTCTGACCGTCTGTCCGGCTGGCCGTGTGTAGCTCGAATTGGCCGTACCGCTACCTCCCATGACATCATTTGTCACTTCCGCCGTTGGTTCGCAGATGTTGGCGTACCGCGCAAGATATTCACTGATGGAGGCCCGCAGTTTGCCGCTTCCCGTGTACGTGAGTTCTGTGAGCGTTGGGGTGTGGAACAGTGCTTTTCCACCCCACACTACCCTCAATCCAATGGCCACGCGGAATCAGCAGTGAAAGCAGTGAAACTGCTCATTGAGAAGACGACCCGGAATGGAGATCTGGATGTAGACTCCTTCCAACGCGGCCTGTTGGAGTGGCGCAATACTCCCCGCCCTAATGGCAGCAGCCCCGCCCAAGTGTTGTTCGGTCAGTCCCTCCAGTCGTTTGTGTTCGCCCACCGTGCCAGCTTTGATCGACACTGGATTGCGTCTGCTGAAGCTGTGGACTCTGTAGATCCGAAAACACATTATGACAAATCGGCACGCTCTCTCCATTCTCTACGGATTGGCACCCATGTTGATGTTCAGCACCACCAGACCAAGCTGTGGTCCATGCGTGGCGTCATTGTAGCAATTGGCAGTCGGCGCGACTACTTCGTCAAGATGCCCAGTGGCCGTGTCCTCTGGCGTAATCGCCGCTTTCTCCGTCCGTATGTTCCCCCGTGTGTTGACTCCGCTAGTCATACCCCTTCCCCAACTTCATCAGTACGTGTACCTACTGACGCCGCTACCCAGCCTGTTCGTCGTAGCACTCGTATTCGCAAGACACCTGATCGTCTCACCATTACATCTACGTCTGGACAGTCATATGTGTGACAATGTTTGTCTGTAGCATTTGGTCTCATCTTGACATCATGCCTATGTCATTTCATCTCGTCTGTTATGACTTTATTTATTTATTTTTGTTGAGACAAAACCAGGTTTTATCTCAGAAGGGGCGTGAGAGTATAATAATTATGTTACTGTGTTTGTTATTTTGTGTCCGGTTGACACCCATGGAATTTTATCTTCGAAGGGGCGTGTTATGTTATGACGTAATGCCGTACAACTTTAGCTCTACTGTGTATGCACGCACGCATATCTTTGAAGGTCTTCTCTGTCGTTTACAGATTGAATCTTGTCAGTTTTTCTACTTCGTATATTCTAACCAATAAACTACTTGTCTCTTGTCTACCGAACCTAACACTGTCCATCATTGCCCTAAATCGCATCAGGCATGCAGTCAACACGTTCCTGTCTCCGAACCAGAGTGGCTTCCGCAGTGGTAGGAGTACGGCTGATGTTGTTTGGTCCTACAGATGGATCGCGGCACGGTGCCAGCGAGTGAAGGAATCATTTGGCGTGCTCGGCATAGACATGTCGAAAGCGTTCGACACAATATCCAGGCACCGTTTGCTCACTATATTAGCTAGCTTCCTTGAGAATGATGAGGTCACCATTATCTCCTACCTACTCAGGAACACGTCCCTTGAGGTCCGGCTACCTGGAGGGAAGAGCGAGCAGTTCCAGACCACCCGAGGCACACCACAGGGTGACTCACTATCACCTGTCCTATTCGTTATCTACCTGGAGGCAGCGCTTCGGGAGGTGAGACAGATTATCTGCGCAAGACCCGACCTAGATGTCAGGCTCGGCTTGCCAACTGATACAGAGTACGCCGACGATGTCGACTTCCTATCGTCTGACTGCAAACGTATTCAAGAGCTCCTGCCCGACATTGCAAAGTGCCTCAAAGCCTGGGACCTCAACATCAATGAATCTAAAACAGAACTCACAAACATCACACGGCTGAACGACAGAGTGTGCGAGGAATGGCGCCTCACTAGGAAGCTGGGCTCCCTCATTGGTGACCACGAGGATGCTGCGCGGAGAATGCAACTCGCCACAGCTGCCCTGCACCGGCTCTGGGCATTATGGATACGAGGTTCCATTGTAAACGAATCGCTGAGAGTACGGCTATACAAGGCATTCGTCTTACCGGTCCTGTGCTACAACAACGGGACTTGGGGCCTCACTGGCACCGCTATGCATAGAGTTGATGCGTTCCACAGACAACAACTGCGGAAAGTTATTGGCATACGGTACCCAGCTAAGATCAAGAATAACACCCTGTACAAGAGGACAAACTCAACACCACTTGGTATCTCGATCCTGGGAGCCCGCTGGCGTCTGTTTGGGCACGTGCTGCGGCTGGACCAGAGTGCACCGGCGAACCTGTCAATGTGCTCCTACTTCAAGCCATCCACTGAGCCTACCTGGAGGGGCAGGCCGCGCACAACTCTGCCGGTCGTGCTCAGACACGATCTCGAGCTGGTTGGGAGGACCCTCAAGACCTCGGCAGATCTTGAGGAGCTGAGGAGCATCGCCCAGAATCGCGGGGCGTGGACCTACCTCAGCGGCCGTATCCTGGAGAGATATGTTGCTGCTCACAGATGAACCCTGATAATGATCAGCAAGTTCAAATTCAACTCGGTTGAGCTGCTCGTTTGCTTGTTTTAATTGTATTCTATTTTCGTCACGCGTTTTATATCGCATATGTTTTATATCGCCATCAATATCCTGTTTGGCTGTTGTCGCTTCGGCTTATGCGAAAGCTATACATGCTGTGTATATCTACATTGCATTGATGCCAACGCGGAGAAGCTTCTAATAATAAGAACCTTCCATATTGGAAGGCTGTTGGAGTGTTTCATTTGTCCTTTTTTCTTCTATACACTACATTGAACAAGAAAATTGATTTTATAATTATATTATGTATCTTATTGAAATTGAAATTTTTACCGCCCACATCCGCACAAGTCCTTGGCTACAAAAAAATTTAAATCTCTCCAAATCTCTCCAAACCAAACTTCAAATTCCTTTCCAAATTTTCGTCCAGGAGGGCATCTTCAGGGATATGTGACTCCCGTGAACAAAACAACAGTATAACTAGAGAAAAAGGAATTAGGGAGGTTTCACTCTACGTAATTACGTATGAAAATCCGTATGTCGTACACGCCGGGGAGCGAGGGCAACTTTCATACGTAAATCTCTCTACGGATTTCCGTAGGAAAGCTCTTTCCTACGTTGGGTCCTCCGTAGGACTTTTTGAAATATTTTTTCGCATTTTCCGCATTTGTCCATGGCAACATTCAAGCCGCGCGAAACACAAGGTACACACACCGTACACCACGTGCATAATATCATGGAAAACGCGGTTTCGGTTCATGGTGCATACGGTGGGCGCATGCAGCCAACGCGTCTCCAAAGCAACAACGCATGTTTAGCAGTCGTGGAGAAATCACGTAGAGCGAAACCCAACAGCTCTGATTTTTAGGTATGAAAATTCCGTGCAGTTCATACGTTATTTTCATACGTAATTCCGTAGAACGAAACCTCCCTAATAACAATAACGTGGCAATATACCAGGAGCATCATAACTAGTGCTAAGAATTGAGACTAACATTGTAGATAATGTCACATATTCAGAAACAAAAACAGAGCCTACCCACAATATCGCACGCCAGGTAATAGCCTAAAAACAGATGTCTCAACTTGCAAGATCTCAAGTCAGGTGATGATTGGTCAGCGTGAAGTGCATGTCTCAACTGGTGCGATCGCCAATTAGATGTGAAGGTGACGAGGCCAGAAAGAGAGAGAACGAGAGAGAGACAGAGGCAGAGAAAGATAGTGTGTGTATGTATGTGTTTGAGTGTGTACGCACGTGTGTGTGTGTGTGTGTGTGTGTGTGTGTGTGTGTGTGTGTGTGTGTGTGTGTGTGTGTGTGCGCGTGCGTGTGTGTGTGGGGGAGGGGGAGGGGGGGGGGGTGTGCGTGAGTGTGAGCCTCACGGGTGGTAATTGCATCCATTCGATGAGATGGTCTTGCCCACAGTAACCATGAAAGGTCCTGTTGTCCTGATGAATTTATGCCGATAGTCTCCATCCACTGTCACAGTTGATTGCTTGCTTTCTGCTTCTGATTTCGGTTGCTTTCATGTACTTGCGGGAAGACAGCAAAGATTCCCTTCCGAGAATCTTGGCGTGGTGGAAAGGCTTGAAGTTAGGCGATGATGTTGGAAATTCTCGGTGGTCAGACTTGTAATGCCCCCCCCCCCCCCCCCCCAGGAGTCTTCACTGCCCTCACCCTTGCCTCTCGATAATGTTCCTTGAATCTTTCCCTGACTGGACGCTCGGTTTCCCCGACGTAGAGGTCCTTGCACAATGTACATGACATACAATAAACTACATTTTTCGTCAGACATTCACTGCTCTTGACATCCGCGTCGCATGCTCTGCACACCATTGGCCTGCCAGGACCACGCTTCACCTTCGCACGCTGCACATCACGCGGACACATACGCGTACCAAACGACGAGCGGACAAGTCTACGCTTCAATGACGGACCAGACGTGAAAGCGAGACGAACATCTGGACTATACTGACGAACACGGCGAGAAACCCGAGCGGCCAGTGCATCATTGATGAATGGGAGCTTGAGAATTAATTGATTCGGCTTCTTCCACGGATTCATCTTGACTCGATTCGGTTTCTTTGCTGTTTTAACTGCCCGCTGAATTTTTCGATCTGGATAGTCGTTGGCTTCCAGTAACGCCGTGATTTTCTGGATTCCAGCTCCTCTTCCCGCCTCCGTTGAACCGTTGGAGATTGCCCGACGACACTGATTAACTGCGACTGCACGCTTTGTTGACAAAGGGACAGATGACAGGAATGACAGGTGAACTCCACTGTGTGAAGGCTTGACAAACAGTTCCCACTCCAACGTACACTCGGGACTGACACTCAACGTCAAATCCAGGAAGTCGATGCTCCTGGTGTCGTTGTCGGAATGTGTGATGGTGAATGTTATGAAGGGGTGTTGGTTGTTGAGATGGGCAACAAACCTGCTCAGAGCCGCTCGTCCATGTCACCACAGCATCTTATTGAAACTTATTATTATTGGAACATGGATGTGGCAAATTGGATCGAGGCCTTTGGCCTCTGGTTGGTGGATCTGATCTATCCTCCACCAATGTTAAGGAGCCGCATCTGACGCCTGATCATAAGGTGGTGCGTCCCACAGAAGCGGAAAGGTGGTTCTTGACAAGGGAGTTGTACGACTCCTTGTTTTTGACCTGCCCGGTACGCGAACTCCGTCGAATTTATTTTTATTTATTTATTAAAACACTGATGTTGAGCCAATAGTATTTTAAAAGTAAAGAGGGATGGTAGTTTGTAGGCGGTGAAAATAGGCTGGTAATCTATACCTTTGCATGCAGAGACGCAAATCCACAGAATCAAGTAGACACTTCCGTCTATCAAACGTTTTCTTTCCTTTCTCTTCAGGATAGTACAGGAAATGTTGAAAATTTGGAAAAAACAGGAGTTTACAAACAATACATGAAGAAAAAAGTCAACACTTCAATATAGGTGAAAAAATGACTAACTTTTCTTATTGTCAACAAACTCCAACGCAGCCACTTACACATTAAGCAAACTACAGTTCTCAACTGCAAAAACGGTCTCTTCACTGCAACTAAAATTTAAATTTAAATTAACATTACACCAAATTGTCGCCCCTGGCCCATCATGAGGGTAGTAATAAAGGTGTTAAAAACATTGCCAAACAAAAGCTCCAAGTTGTAGACAAACACGTTGAACACAACAGGAAACACTTGTCGCATTTTCAAAATTTGAATACGTATCTTCTGGAAGTGACGACAACGATCAAAAGGAGGAAACGAGGAAGACCAATAAGCCAAACGAAAACCATCGTGAATTCAACGGATGTTAGCGGTGTCGACAGGAGTAACAAAGCAAACAAGTCCAACGTAAGAGAACAACGGCAGGCGTCGAAGGTTGCGGAACTAGATGATCGGACATCGTCCATCAAGCATCATTTTTCGAGCAGACTGACTAGTTGTCGTAAGTTGTATAGTGATGATATCTTTTCGATTCTAACTCGTTGAAGGTCTAAGTTACATCTTGCTGTGTGGGATCAACTGTATATTCGTAAACTAGTTCCAGAACTTGGTTTACAGAAGGAGAATGTGTTATCGTTGCAATTGTTTTTTTCGTCGTTTTTCTCCATGCTCAAGCCTCTTGTACTGGCAAAATACCATCTTGATCAATAATAGAAATGCAACTAAAACCCAAAACAAATTTAAAGTGAAAAGAACTCGAAGCAAATGAAAAAAAGAAAAAGCCAAAAGAAAATTACCCAACCAGCCGCACACGGAACACACAAGAGGCAACAGCATAACTACGTAAACTTGCTCAAAAAACGTTTTATTGATATCCATTAACTTGGGCCACCAACACAGCTAGTGCAGCAGACAAAGCACCAGCCTCCAGAACCACGGGATGTCCGAACAGCTTCCTGCAGCCTCGGAGACACATAGTACAAGACAGAAATAGCAAGAAAGGCAACTTACATCGAACATAGTCAATGACGTGGCAATACTGCTCGGGCTTTTTTGCTGCCAGAAGAGCGGCCATTCTTGCGTACAATTCCGATGCTGCCTTCCCCACCCCACCACTTGCCAATATCACCACTGGAACAAAAGATACCAGCTCCACGTTCCTGACGCATTCCTCATAATGTCGTCTTTTCTCCTTCTCGTGGCGTTGGTACACAGTAGCACGTGGTGCAGATCGATTTGAGGAAGCATGTGGGTGGTTGAACATCCGAACATCAAGAAGGATTCGCTCAAATCGATATCTCAACTGCTCGCAAGTCAGCGGCTGCAACACAGGTTCAATGGAGATATTTGAGCACACCTGATCCAACAACTGGGCAGTTGTGTCCGGGATAGCGTGATGTATTATCGACATTAAACGTCAATGGGGACATGCAACGGAGTGCGTCACATTGACTTCATGGACACAAGAGCAATGGGATTGAAGCTTTGCAGGTGTCCCCAAATAACGGAGGTACGAACCATCCCAAAACTCCTGTTTGTTGAGATTAAAGCCATACTTCCTCAATCGGTGACACGTTAGCCAGCTCGATGATCCCTTCT
The DNA here is from genome assembly GCF_964019385.1 of Sycon ciliatum. NCBI lineage: Eukaryota > Metazoa > Porifera > Calcarea > Leucosolenida > Sycettidae > Sycon > Sycon ciliatum. The sequence continues at coordinate 920,833 of NC_088654.1, read as the reverse complement.
CACACAGAACATCAATACTGTTGCGCGGGGCCTCGGAGGAATTGCTCATCGCCACCTCCATCCGAGCAAGTTGTGCCCGACGTGTCGCCTCTCTCAAATCAGCCTTAGCCTTACTGACTAAAGTCAAGGCACTTACGAGGATCCTCTCTCCAGTCAAAATCCTGTTGCTGAGCGACTCATTGATGCGGGTAGAAGAAGCAAACTGTGCACTCAAGGTCTGAGCACTCAAGGTCTGTGCACTCAAGGTCTGTGCACTCAAGGTCTCACTCAAGGTCTGTGCACTCAAGGTCTGTGCACTCAAGGTCTGTGCACTCAAGGTCTGTGCACTCAAGGTCTGTGCACTCAAGGTCTGTGCACTCAAGGTCTGTGCACTCAAGGTCTGTGCACTCAAGGTCTGTGCACTCAAGGTCTGTGCACTCAAGGTCTGTGCACTCAAGGTCTGTGCCCTCAAGGTCTGTGCACTCAAAGTCTGTGCACTCAAGGTCTGTGCACTCAAGGTCTGTGCACTCAAGGTCTGTGCACTCAAGGTCTGTGCACTCAAGGTCTGTGCACTCAAGGTCTGTGCACTCAAGGTCTGTGCACTCAAGGTCTGTGCACTCAAGGTCTGTGCACTCAAAGTCTGTGCACTCAAGGTCTGTGCACTCAAGGTCTGTGCACTCAAGGTCTGTGCACTCAAGGTCTGTGCACTCAAGGTCTGTGCACTCAAGGTCTGTGCACTCAAGGTCTGTGCACTCAAGGTCTGTGCACTCAAGGTCTGTGCACTCAAGGTCTGTGCACTCAAGGTCTGTGCACTCAAGGTCTGTGCACTCAAGGTCTGTGCACTCAAGGTCTGTGCACTCAAGGTCTGTGCACTCAAGGTCTGTGCACTCAAGGTCTGTGCACTCAAGGTCTGTGCACTCAAGGTCTGTGCACTCAAGGTCTGTGCACTCAAGGTCTGTGCACTCAAGGTCTGTGCACTCAAGGTATGTGCACTCAAGGGTGGTTTTTGGATTGATGAGGCGCAATCTACCGAGGCGGCAAGGAAGCGCAAATACGCTACGTAAAACGTTCCTGGGGACGCACGGCAGGTTAGCTCCGTGATAAAATTGTGGCGCATGGCATTCTAAAGCGGCTCCAGCAAATGCTCCGGCGCACTCATTGCTCGCAAAAAGAAGTTCCATTTTCCCCGTTATCCCGACGTAAAGGTAGTATATGCCGCTTGAGGCTGTGTCCGCGCAATCACCGCCAATCGCTCTACCTCTTGCACCCAGTTTTCTACCTTCGACTTGACATATTCTTCTTTAAACACACTTGAGCCAATTGCAGCACCAAAATAACATAAGTCAATTAGGCATCCCCGCTTACATCGCGATAGTGCTACAGGTATGCTACTCACTGACAATGTGTGTTGGTCAAGCGGTATGTATGTCGCCCCAACTGTTCCTCTGTCTAGTTGTTTATCCCCCTCATGAAGTGCCTTCGCAGCATTGGATGATTCACTCTATTGGACCTCTGAAACAGAAAGGCTCCAGGCTGTACAGACAGACCTACCCACAAAAGGAAGGAAATGATTACTGTGTGTTATCTTCGAGTTTCACCCCCAAGCAATCATCAGAAAACAGTAAAAACTAAAATCTGGCCCCCGCTTTTGTTGGTTCTTACCTCCGGAAAGCACTGCCCCCACCGGAAACCCAGTGAGAACCCAACATACCCATACAAACAAGCCATAAGATACACGAAAAGTTACCCAGAACTTCCCCGGCCCGATGAGTAGGAGACCTCATGCTTCAAGAGCCATCGACTGACTAAAGGTATTTTTTTACACTGAAACTTGCACATTCCCACTTCCTTGCCGTGGGATGTTTCAATGCTCATGGTCAGTTTGGTGCTAGATTGTGCAAGTCTGACTGTTCAAAATATGGTTCGGTTGGTGGACTGGATCTCATAACTTGTGCGCACATTTGTCCATGTTACAACTCACCACTCGATTTCCATTTTCGCTGCCTACGATATCAAATGAGATCGAAACAGGTAGCTGTCCACAGATTGAGTAGGTATATAATAACGTTGTACATTATACCAAGGTTAGAAAAACAAGAGTGTGCAACTCCGGATCTTTTTTGCACAATCTGCAGATACCCCGCCCGCGGCGGAATTTTTGGTTGACGTCACCTTTTTTTCAGAAAAATGCGCATTTTGCAGCAGACCAGTGTGAGAGCTCGTGCTGGGCACCGGCCTTGTAATGTACAGCCTGGCGAAGTCCACGAGGCTAAACTTTCCATTAGACTCGCGACGCGTGCATCGTAGAAAAGATTACGTCAACAAATAATTCCACCGCGGGCCAACCCATCCCGGAGTTGCACACTTTTGTTTATCTTCTCTTGATTATACACATTGTCCTCTAGTAGTACCTGACATACATACCTGTGTTTCTTTCTTTTTCTTGTCCATGCTCCTCTTCTCAACCTTGAAGTCATTGGCCCAAATGTTACCAGTGATTCACCCGGGATGCCCAGGAGCGGCTCACTACTTCTTCCTACCATTTGTATCACCATGGTTACATTTACCCTGGCAATGATGACACTGATCGTGTGATTAATGGCAGGCATGATGATTGTTTTGGCGTCTCTGATTTCAATTTGAATTGCAAGCATGATTTTCGCCACATTACTCGTTACTATTAATTATCCACACCGTATGTTATTTACGGAGAGTTTGTTTGTTGTGTGTGTTTTCCCAAAAAGATTGCATTTCTAAGCCTGTAGGCACCGACAGCTTTCGGTGTAATGACAGTCTCCCTCTCACATGTTTGTGTAGGAATAGTTTGTGATTGAAGCTTGGAAGAGATTAGCTGGTTTCCATCAAGTTTAACCCTGGAAGTAATTGTATGGCTGTGCTTGCATGTGTGTATGAGTGTGCGTGTATGTGAGTGTGTGAATTGTATCTGTGTGTTTCTGTATGTTTGGATTGGATTGGATTTTTATTTATAGTGGTGACTATAACAGACAATTGCCTAATAACAATAGACCCACTCGAGGGAAAGATGCAAAAAGATATGAATAACTAATATAATAGACTACCGGTTTTGGATAGGTGATCATGTTCGCATTTTGCATAGCTGAAAGGCATAATTACTAGCGTGAAAAAGCAAGGCATTGGGGTAACAGTTTCTTAAAACGGGCGGAGTTATCCACACAGCGAGCTAGAGGCTGCAAATCATTCCACAGCTTAGCACATTGGAAGGAAGCGCCATGACGGGCAAAGGCAGTTCTGAGCATGGGCAACTTAAGAGTGCGTGATAAAAGGCTGCGCGTTGCAAGACCATTATTTAAACGCTCGAACATTTGACTTAATGTGACACTACAGCGGCCTTCCAAACAGCGCCACGTCAGATACAGTAATTTCTTGCAATACATGGATGCCAATCGATCTAGACCAAGTCTCGCAAATAAAGGGGTTGATGGGCAACAAAAACCAGTATCGTACACTGAACGCAAAGCTCGCTTTAGCATTCGTTCAAGCCTACCTAACTGGGTTAAGGAAAGGCGAGCAGAAAAACAATTTGATGCATATAGAAAATCTGGCAACACTAGGCACTTTACAAAGGTTTCTCGGCAAGTCAGCGGAATATTGTGTCGATTTCGGAACAGAATACCAATTTTACTGGCAAGTTTGGTGACCATAGAATCATTTTGTTGGTGTGTGTGTGTGTGTGGGGGGGGGGGTGAGGGGTGTATGTTGGTGTGGGTGATCTTGTGTCTGTCTGTGTGTGTCTATGTGTCATATACGGTCAGCCCGGAGCCAGGTCTGGGAACTGTGCTAGACAGCCCGGAGCCAGGTCTGGAAACTGTGCTAGACAGCCCGGAGCCAGGTCTGGGAACTGTGGTAGTCAGCCCGGAGCCAGGTCTGGGAACTGTGCTAGACAGCCCGGAGCCAGGTCTGGGAACTGTGCTAGACAGCCCGGAGCCAGGTCTGGGAACTGTGCTAGACAGCCCGGAGCCAGGTCTGGGAACTGTGCTAGACAGCCCGGAGCCAGGTCTGGGAACTGTGCTAGACAGCCCGGAGCCAGGTCTGGGAACTGTGCTAGACAGCCCGGAGCCAGGTCTGGGAACTGTGCTAGACATGAACTACTGTAAAGTGAGAAACTTTCGCTACAGATTAAATTTCGCTATTTTCGCGACCACCACACATTCGCGAATATAAAACCTCTCCGTGCATTGATTGTAGACAGTACAAGGTACAACTGAAGAGATAGAATAGCAAAAGTTTCTCATCGTGAATCAGTCCAAATTATGAAAACGCTAAATTTGCGCGCCGAGAAAGTTTGTTGCTTCACAGTAAGTAATTGAATTTCCAAATCCCTCCATGCAGTGGTGGTCACTGGGAGATCCCGCTATGCAGTGGTGATAACTGGGAGATCCCGCTATGCAGTGGTGGTCACTGGGAGATCCGGCTATGCAGTGGTGATAACTGGGAGATCCCGCTATGTAGTGGTGGTCACTGGGAGATCCCGCTATGCAGTGGTGGTCACTGGGAGATCCCGCTATGCAGTGGTGGTCACTGGGAGATCCCGGTATGCAGTGGTGGTCACTGGGAGATCCCGCTATGCAGTGGTGGTCACTGGGAGATCCCGCTATGCAGTGATGGTCACTGGGAGATCCCGCTATGCAGTGGTGGTCACTGGGAGATCCCGCTATGCAGTGGTGGTCACTGGGAGATCCCGCTATGCAGGGGTGTTCACTGGGAGATCCCGATATGCAGTGGTGGTCACTGGGAGATCCCGCTATGCAGTGGTGGTCACTGGGAGATCCCGCTATGCAGTGGTGGTCACTGGGAGATCCCGCTATGCAGTGGTGGTCACTGGGAGATCCCGCTATGCAGTGGTGGTCACTGGGAGATCCCGCTATGCAGTGGTGGTCACTGGGAGATCCCGCTATGCAGTGGTGGTCACTGGGAGATCCCGCTATGCAGTGGTGGTCACTGGGAGATCCCGCTATGCAGTGGTGGTCACTGGGAGATCCCGCTATGCAGTGGTGGTCACTGGGAGATCCCGCTATGCAGTGGTGGTCACTGGGAGATCCCGCTATGCAGTGGTGGTAACTGGGAGATCCCTCTATGCAGTGGCGGTCACTGGGAGATCCCGCTATGCAGTGGTGGTCACTGGGAGATCCCGCTATGCAGTGGTGGTCACTGGGAGATCCCGCTATGCAGTGGTGGTCACTGGGAGATCCCGCTATGCAGTGGTGTTCACTGGGAGATCCCGCTATGCAGTGGTGTTCACTGGGAGATCCCGCTATGCAGTGGTGTTCACTGGGAGATCCCGCTCTGGAGTGGTGGTCACTGGGAGATCCCGCTATGCAGTGGTGGTCACTGGGAGATCCCGCTATGCAGTGGTGGTCACTGAGAGATCCCGCTATGTAGTGGTGGTAACTTTGAGATCCCGCTATGCAGTGGTGTTCACTGGGAGATCCCGCTATGCAGTGGTGTTCACTGGGAGATACCGCTATGCAGTGGTGTTCACTGGGAGATCCCGCTATGCAGTGGTGTTCACTGGGAGATCCCGCTATGCAGTGGTGGTCACTGGGAGATCCCTCTATGCAGTGGTGGTCACTGGGAGATCCCGCTATGCAGTGGTGGTCACTGGGAGATCCCGCTATGCAGTGGTGGTCGCTGGGAGATCCCGCTATGCAGTGGTGGTCACTGGGAGATCCCGCTATGAAGTGGTGGTCACTGGGAGATCCCGCTATGCAGTGGTGGTCACTGGGAGATCCCGCTATGCAGTGGTGGTCACTGGGAGATTCGCTATGCAGTGGTGGTCACTGGGAGATCCCGCTATGCAGTGGTGTTCACTGGGAGATCCCGCTATGCAGTGGTGTTCACTGGGAGATCCCGCTATGCAGTGGTGGTCACTGGGAGATCCCGCTATGCAGTGGTGGTCACTGGGAGATCCCGCTATGCAGTGGTGGTCACTGGGAGATCCCGCTATGCAGTGGTGTTCACTGGGAGATCCCGCTATGCAGTGGTGTTCACTGGGAGATCCCGCTATGCAGTGGTGTTCACTGGGAGATCCCGCTATGCAGTGGTGTTCACTGGGAGATCCCGCTATGCAGTGGTGGTCACTGGGAGATCCCGCTAGCTATGCAGTGGTGGTCACTGGGAGATCCCGCTATGCAGTGGTGTTCACTGGGAGATCCCGCTATGCAGTGGTGTTCACTGGGAGATCCCGCTATGCAGTGGTGTTCACTGGGAGATCCCGCTATGCAGTGGTGTTCACTGGGAGATCCCGCTATGCAGTGGTGTTCACTGGGACATCCCGCCATGCAGTGGTGGTCACTGGGAGATCCCGCTATGCAGTGGTGGTCACTGGGAGATCCGGCTATGCAGTGGTGGTCACTGGGAGATCCGGATATGCAGTGGTGGTCACTGGGAGATCCCGCTATGCAGTGGTGGTCACTGGGAGATCCCGCTATGCAGTGGAGGTCACTGGGAGATCCCGCTATGCAGTGGTGGTCACTGGGAGATCCCGCTATGCAGTGGTGGTCACTGGGAGATCCCGCTATGCAGTGGTGTTCACTGGGAGATCCCGCTATGCAGTGGTGTTCACTGGGAGATCCCGCTATGCAGTGGTGTTCACTGGGAGATACCGCTATGCAGTGGTGTTCACTGGGAGATCCCGCTATGCAGTGGTGTTCACTGGGAGATACCGCTATGCAGTGGTGTTCACTGGGAGATCCCGCTATGCAGTGGTGTTCACTGGGAGATCCCGCTATGCAGTGGTGGTCACTGGGAGATCCCTCTATGCAGTGGTGGTCAATGGGAGATCCCGCTATGCAGTGGTGGTCACTGGGAGATCCCGCTATGCAGTGGTGGTCGCTGGGAGATCCCGCTATGCAGTGGTGGTCACTGGGAGATCCCGCTATGAAGTGGTGGTCACTGGGAGATCCCGCTATGCAGTGGTGGTCACTGGGAGATCCCGCTATGCAGTGGTGGTCACTGGGAGATCCCGCTATGCAGTGGTGGTCACTGGGAGATCCCGCTATGCAGTGGTGTTCACTGGGAGATCCCGCTATGCAGTGGTGTTCACTGGGAGATCCCGCTATGCAGTGGTGGTCACTGGGAGATCCCGCTATGCAGTGGTGGTCACTGGGAGATCCCGCTATGCAGTGGTGGTCACTGGGAGATCCCGCTATGCAGGGGTGTTCACTGGGAGATCCCGCTTTGCAGTGGTGTTCACTGGGAGATCCCGCTATGCAGTGGTGTTCACTGGGAGATCCCGCTATGCAGTGGTGTTCACTGGGAGATCCCGCTATGCAGTGGTGGTCACTGGGAGATCCCGCTATGCAGTGGTGGTCACTGGGAGATCCCGCTATGCAGTGGTGTTCACTGGGAGATCCCGCTATGCAGTGGTGTTCACTGGGAGATCCCGCTATGCAGTGGTGTTCACTGGGAGATCCCGCTATGCAGTGGTGTTCACTGGGAGATCCCGCTATGCAGTGGTGTTCACTGGGACATCCCGCTATGCAGTGGTGGTCACTGGGAGATCCCGCTATGCAGTGGTGGTCACTGGGAGATCCGGCTATGCAGTGGTGGTCACTGGGAGATCCGGCTATGCAGTGGTGGTCACTGGGAGATCCCGCTATGCAGTGGTGGTCACTGGGAGATCCCGCTATGCAGTGGAGGTCACTGGGAGATCCCGCTATGCAGTGGTGGTCACTGGGAGATCCCGCTATGCAGTGGTGGTCACTGGGAGATCCCGCTATGCAGTGGTGTTCACTGGGAGATCCCGCTATGCAGTGGTGTTCACTGGGAGATCCCGCTATGCAGTGGTGTTCACTGGGAGATCCCGCTATGCAGTGGTGGTCACTGGGAGATCCCGCTATGCAGTGGTGGTCACTGGGAGATCCCGCTATGCAGTGGTGGTCACTGGGAGATCCCGCTATGCAGTGGTGTTCACTGGGAGATCCCGCTATGCAGTGGTGTTCACTGGGAGATCCCGCTATGCAGTGGTGTTCACTGGGAGATCCCGCTATGCAGTGGTGTTCACTGGGAGATCCCGCTATGCAGTGGTGTTCACTGGGAGATCCCGCTATGCAGTGGTGGTCACTGGGGGATCCCTCTATGCAGTGGTGTTCACTGGGAGATCCCGCTATGCAATGGTGGTCACTGGGAGATCCCGTTATGCAGTGGTGGTCACTGGGAGATCCCGCTATGCAGTGGTGGTCACTGGGAGATCCCGCTATGCAGTGGTGGTCACTGGGAGATCCCGCTATGCAGTGGTGGTCACTGGGAGATCCGGCTATGCAGTGGTGGTCACTGGGAGATCCCGCTATGCAGTGGTGGTCACTGGGAGATCCGGCTATGCAGTGGTGGTCACTGGGAGATCCCGCTATGCAGTGGTGGTCACTGGGAGATCCCGCTGCGCAGTGGTGGTCACTGGGAGAGAACCCAGCAACGGAATTACCCTTACGCACGCACCCACACACACACATGCCTAGGCACACACTAATACACACTCAGGCAAAAACAGACACATGCACAACCACCAGCGTTCACGTTTACTCGTATACTCCAAGGAGATAGCGTACTACTCAAAGTCCGACCAAAACAAAATAATAATGAGGGGATACAAGAAAGACAAAAGCCAAAGCTTCTTCCTGGAGGGCATGAGGCAAGAATAGTTATAACGTTGCTCCATAACTTATAAAATTCCAAGTTATAAGCCGGCTATTTTGTGCATTCACGACGTGATGCAGCTAAATAAAGGTTCGGTGCATGTCAGTTTCACATCAGTCCTTTTTGTTCTTATTTAAGCCTAGTTCACATTCGACGCAACGCTGACGGTACGGGACGTAAGGGCTTGTCGGGAGGGCTGGGGTAAGCTGTAAAAGGTGACATGAGATCTTATGTTGCTAAAATTCAACTCAAGTCGTGCTAGCCATTCTGTGAGTTATCATGGGAAGCGCAGTGTTCGAAATGCTAAAAATTTCCAAGTACGAATCGGGAGTAGTTGGCGCACGACGCCGTCTCCTGTTCACACTCGAATTGCAGCCGTTTTTTACGCTTGCGTCCCCGTCTACGCCCGTCTACGGTATGAAAAGTTGGATCGATCCAACTCTTCCCGTCGCTTCCCGATCTGTACGGTAGTACGGTTGCGTTCCCGTTCCTGGTGTTCCCATTGGACGCCGTCAGTCCATCCCGTCGCTTCCCGTCGATCCTTACGTCGCGTCCCGTCGCGCCCCGTCGAATGTGAACTAGGCTTTATGCACTGTCCGACTTGAGATTATCCGTCCTTTAATCGTTAGTGTTGGACAAACCGGTTACTGTAAAACATGTACTTTTAGGTGCATTCAAATTTCTCACAACTCACAATAATCACAGACAGGATGAAAAGCGAGAAGACCTTTTCCCCTCGTGGTCCCCTTTCCTATTCATGCATTTTGGCTCAGTACAAGTCACCCGTGAAGTGTCAGACTAAACAAGTGTAGAAAGCAGTATTTTTTTAAACTAAGATCCTCAAGTGTTGTGATTATTGTGAGGTTTTGTGTGAAATTTTTATTTTTCGGCTATCACATTTCGTTAATTTCTTACTTTTTAGACGGGGTCCATGGACTAGAACACAATAACTTTTTTTAGAAAACCGCCACAAAGCAGTTTTTATTGCTATATTTTCTTCTTCTTTTTTTAGCTATTTAGGATATTATTATAATAATTATGTCACCAATGGAATGCCCTAAATGATGGCCTAGCGCCTCTACATGTACATCATACCAAATTCAATACTGTACCGTATTATACGAATTGATGTGCAAGCATTTTCTTGCAGAAAATGGCACTAGTCTTGCATATTCGTGTTCTTCTGCAGGGGAATCATATGGGTAGTGGCAGTGATACTTTTTTTTATACACAGGTCATTCTGTGGATGTTGCTGTTGCAGAATTGCATGACTGTCATAAAATTGGCTTGTCTTTCAGAAAATTCAGATTTCCACACCCTAAATCACATTTACTTGAGAATTGTAACCAGGTGTGTGCCGCAGATGTTTTTGTTGATTCTGTGTTTATAATTATTGTAGTCATGGGTTGTCGTGATCAGGTCATCCTGAATCATAATTATCCCTTTGTGGACGGACTGTACGAGTTTCGATCTAATAAGATCGAAACTTCGTCACTTCGTAACTCCATCGTTTCTTGAGCAAATTCCACGTGGTAGCGGGAACTCCAAGCTGTCCAATGCAACAATCGCCGAAGAGTTACAATGTCGGACGCCAGATATATCGCACGCTGTATTCTTACCTCGGCAAATTCAAATTTTTGATCGATCATTTCGCCATTTTGGGTGAAAATCCCTTTTCGTGTGCTCTTTGAGCGACTGAGCACATAATGACGTAGCCGGCTGAACTAGGTTGCACTCCACCATGGGTCTTCGCCAACCGCCAGTTTCCACCAGGTTCGGCAAGGGTTGCCTCGCGTTCCGGGGCGCCCAGCTGTGGAACACATTACCCAGCGATATACGTGCCATCTCCACGCTCCGCCAGTTCCGCGCCAGCATGATCCCGCACACACTTACTGGCCTTAGTACCTAGAGTACCAAACGTCCTGTTTGATGATCAGCTGGCTTAGTTTTTCTCCACCTCTATCCTAATTACATCAGTCCCCAATTTCATTTATTACTGCTTTCTATCTGCATTCGCCACCTTTTCATTGGGCTGATCTGCTCGTTTGGTTTGCGAATTAAAATAAACACAACAACAACAACAACAACAACAACAGCAAGTTTAAATCGTCTCAAAACAGATTTGAGCGTTCTGCGATGAAGAAGAGTGAAATGGCGTTGATGGGACGAATTTGCTTGCATATCAGGCTTGAAGACGACTTTGCTGTGTTACCGCGCCTGGCCGGATTATGGAGATTGGTACCCTGACGTAGCTCTCGCCAAGGGCTTTCCAATGAGCCCTTGATTGTGAAAATCAAGTGAAGGACACCAAAGTTATGACATGGAAAAGTTGAAAATTGTACTGACATTTTGTAATTCTGGTGCTGACTGTGCCAGTTATCCGTCCATAAAGGGCTAATGTACTGAAATCGTAATCCTGTTGATGTCGATAAACCTTTTGGAAGTAATTCCAAGTAGTTCAATGACTTCAAAGTGTTACAAGTCCACGATTGTCTAAAACAACACAGCAAAGTAGGAACAACGAGAGAGCTTGGAAGCTCAGGGCCCTGCGCTATGCTTTGTTGCCTAGCTCATCGTGCATGTTGTTAGAACTGATGGAAATGCTTTTTCCTTTGATTAGCTAAATCATTGTTTTGCAAAAACGTTTCAATGAGATACTGAAGTACAAGTAACGTCTTCTGCATAGCTATGGGACCGGCGCTGACTCTGCCGATGACGGGCGTTCTGGAGTCGACGGGATGTCTGTCCTGACGTTTCCTGGGACCGGCGCTGACTCTGCCGATCACGGGCGTTCTTCTTCTTCTTCTTCTTCTTCTTCTTCTTCTTCTTCTTCTTCTTCTTCTTCTTCTTCTTCTTCTTCTTCTTCTTATTATTATTATTATTATACTGACGGCAACTAACATCCATTCTGATTGCATTTACTCGTCTCCTTACTTCGTATTTCTTTCCAGAAAATCTCCCCATACAGCAGGGAGTCATTTACATAATATGACTCCCTGCTATACATCTACATGACTGTATATACGTTATAATTATTATGCTATCGGCCTACATGCGATTTCCGGGCTGGTCGACAGGCGGCCCAGCCAGCCTGCTAGTGGGATCTCGGCCTCGCACACAAATCCACACAAAATTTAATGTTACTGCACTGAATGCATTCCCCCATACACTTCGCATATATACTCATTCTCTTGATGGTACCGTACTCTTGATGATACGGGACAGGTACGGGATAGCGCCAGGCATGTCGATGGCACAAACCAGGGAGTAGTACAATACCTTATTGTACTACTCCCTGGCACAAACAAACAAAATATTGTGGCCAGCTGTCTTTGCTGGTACGGTACAGTACGGGATAGATACAAAATAGCGCCAGGCGTGACACAAACAAACAAACACACAAACAAACACCAAATTAAAGCTGTGTGGACCCTGGCTAGCGCCAGACGTTACTGAAGTAACGTCTTCTGCATAGCTACGGGAATAAACATGTATTAAAATATAAACAAAATTACATTGTCGAGTCCGACACCTCATTCCGACAACTCACTGATCCTGAGGATATAAGGGGCAAGGATATATGGTTGGAGGTACTGAGAGATAAACAAGGCACTCCATAATAATACAATGTTACACGCCTTTGGGGGAGCATGAATGATATCCAGTCAAACCTCTTTAGGACGAATATCAAGGGACCGATGGTATTTGTTCTGTGAGTTTGTCTTTAAGCGGGATTCACAGAAGCTTTTTGCGATGCGACACGCGATGCGACAGCCGCGAAACCGGGAAATCCCCAAATCGCAACCATCGCGGACCCCACGCAACTGCCGCAACTGGGCCATCGCAGGCCATCGCAGAAGTTGAGGTTGGCTCAACTTTTGCGATGCGATGCGATGCGACAAGCGATTTGGCGTACGATTTTGACCTTTTCTACAGCAAAGTTGTACAAAGGTTCAAGAGTTGCCTATCAATTTTTACAAGGTGTATCAAACCGCGCGAATATCATGGTGACGTAGCCAAATCAGCAAGATGTTGTCGCATCACTGACTTCTTCTGTGAATGGTATTTCGCGAGTTCGCATCGCACGCGTTCGTCGCAGATCGCGTCGCATCGCGTGTCGCATCGCAAAAAAAGCTTCTGTGAATCCCGCTTAACCCTATTTTATAACCAGTGAATACAATTATTTCTCCAATGGAGACACGAATAGATTTCTTCTACACCGTTGTTGTTGTTGTTGTTGTTGATTTTTATTTTGCTTCGCAAGGCCAAACGGGCAATGGTGCCCAATTCTATGGAAGCGAATTTCAAAAGGGAGAGAGCTACGGGGAGAGAGAGAGAAAGAGAGAGAGAGAGAGAGAGAGAGAGAGAGAGAGAGGGGGGGGGAGGGAGATGATAAGCAATTTTGTAGCGTCAACAGAGCGATTTTGCAGTGTCAATAGAGCGATCTTGAAGCATCAACAGAGGGAACACAAAGAGTTCATAACTTGAGCGCACAAGCACGCAGAGAAGGGTAAATGACGTGGTGTGTGGACGGGAAAAGTCAGACAGAGCATTCATTGCAAGGTGTAGGGGATGGAGGCAAGCTTAAATTGCTGGGCAGCCTTGATCTCCCTTACACTCCTTGGGAGAGCGTTCCAGGCCAAGGCTGCCTGAAAGGCCAGGCGAGATCTGCCGGCTTCTGACTGTGCCGAGGGGACAGTGAGGCCCCTGGAAACCTGGTGCCGGGTGGTGCTGCCAGCTGATGGTGAGAATAGGTCCTGGAGGACACTGCTGGCTTTCCCATAGACACAGCGCCACACCAGGACGAGCCGCTTCTGGGCGTAGCACTCCCGAACTCTGTACAGGGACATCCGTTCGAGCAGAGGCTGAGCCGAGGTGTGAGGCGGCAAACCGTATACCGCTCTCGCCGCTCGGTTCTGCAGGACCTGAAGGCGATCAAGCTGCGAAACCTTGAGGGAGGAAGAGAAGGCGTTAGACCCATATAGGAGGTCAGGCATGATGACTGACCTCACATACTGGATGCGACTACTGAGGCTCAGACATCTGCGGGACCGCCACAATGCTCCAATCTTCTGCACAACTGTCTTCGCCATCGCGTCAACATACCTTGTATATCAGGCTTTACAAGGTAGTATCGTCGGCGTACGCCTCCAGGTGGGCTCCGGGTGACAGGGTCTCTGAGGCGTCGTTCACGTAAATCAGGAAGAGTTTAGGGCCGAGTATTCTCCCTTGGGGAACTCCTGCTGATATGGTATACAGCGATGAGGTTTGGCCGCCCACCAAACATTGAATGGACCATCCTCCTAGGTAGGAAGAGAGCCAGGTATGCAGGGGGGCCGCCAATGCCAAGATGGCGGACTTTGTGGAGGAGGCCAGCATGGGACACACGGTCGAATGCTCCGGCAATATCCACGGCTAGAATACGTGCTGCACCGCCTCGTCCGACGGCTGTCATCCAGGCGTGGTGTAGAGCCTGTAGCGCATCTGAGGCGGCGACGAAACCCGAACTGGTGGGGTGTCAGGAGTTTGTAACGCTCAAGGTGATTCATGAGCTGAGGATTGATAACGCTCTCCATGATCTTAGAGATTATGCTCAGCAGTGAAACTGGATGATAATTCCTAAGGGCGGATCGTGAAGATCGCTTGTGGATTGGAGCCACGCTGGCAGTCTTCCACACTTGTGGCTGGACTCCGTGCTGGAAGCAAAGAGCAAAGAGCTGATACAGTGGCTTGGCAAGTTATCTGGCGCATTCCTTCAAGACACGAGCGGAAATACCGTCGGGTCCAGTCGCCTTTGAGGCATCCAGGCGAGCTAAAAGCCTGGACTGCATCGGGGCGAAAGCGGACTGTCGTTAGTGCAGGTGCGTCAGCGAATGCCGTGTCCGGTAAGTCCATCGTGGTAAGGTCGCGGCCTTGCACACTGCACTTGTGGGAAAAGAAACGTGTGAAAGCCTCCGATTTCTCATAGCTTGTGGCCCTCTCGCAACCGTCACTATCAACGAGCAGGGGAATGTCAGTGTTCCAACCCTCGCCACAAGCGCACTTTAGCTTCGTCCACCATTCCTTCTCCTTCAGGGGCCCATTCGACAAGCTATGTCTGAGGCTGTTCTCTTTGGAAACTCTAGATCTAGCAAGGACTGCGATAGCAGTGTTTACAGAACGGGTAAACTCATGTTTCAGTGCAAAATCGTGAGGGTGCTTCCTCCAAGTGCGCCAGCGTTTGTCCTTCTCCTTCCTGGCGGCTGCACACTCAGGCGTCCACCATTTTGGATCCGACTTCACTGTCAGTGTCTTGGACGGAACGAACTGGGAAGCGGCTTTCATGATTGTGGCAGTAACGTGCTCACACGATGTTTCTGGGTTGGCAGTAAGGACGGTTGACCAATCAACCTGGCGGAAAAAGGATCGGAGGCGGTTCCAGTCTGCCTTTTCATAGCGCCAGACAGTTCGTTGCACCGCCGCTTCATGGGTAGGAAGAACACCGGTGAAGTCCGAAAGAATTACAGCGTGGTCAGATCGACCAATAGGGAACATTATCTGCGTGGTCAATGGAGAGTTGAATGTGGACATCACCAGGTCGAGTGTGTTATCACCGCGAGTAGGACTCTGAACGTGCTGCGTGAGAAAGTGGGCTGTGCATGTGTCTTCGAGGGCTTCCCCCGCAGGTGTGGTCTTCGAGCTATGGAGCCAATTGCGGTTATGCACATTAAAATCACCGGCGAGTATGAGGTTGGCACCAAGTGCACGAGCAGAGGGAAGGATGTCATCAAGATGGTTAATGAGCGTAAGGTCACTGGGCCCCGTCGAACCCGGCCTGTAAGCAGCGCCCAAGACTATCTTTTGTCCAGGGGACAATTGAATGGATAGCCAAATGAGTTCGTGATGTGGAGAAAATAACTCATCAATTACCATGGCTGGGAGTGTAGATCTGATCCATACCGCCACTCCGCCACCGCGTGCTGTTCGATCCAGCCGGAAGGTGGTGTAGCCAGGGAATGTGGAGTCGGATGGTGGGACGGTTTCAGAGGAAAACTTTGTTTCCATTCACTACTGCTATGTCGGGATTATGCTGGTGCAGTGTGTGCTGGAACTCAGCTGGCTTGTTTCCTTAGGGCCGGGTTCCACTGCGGCTCCGCGGCTCCGCTGCTCCGCGGCACTTGGCTGCATGCAGCGGAGCAGCGCGGTTCCACTGTCACTCGCCATTCGCGGTACCGCGGTCGTGGTCCACACTTTTTGATGACGTTTCACCTGCCTGCGCGCGCGAAATCAAACAAATCCTCGTGTTCTGGCCTGCGCAACGAATTAAAATTTGAATTTTAAAATTTTGGCGTACAAAACAATGCAAAGTACGGGAAACAGGTCGAGCCGCAACCGCGGCTCGCAGTTTTTGGTCAAGAATCGTAGCAAAAGCTCGCGGTGAGCCGCGGACTCGCTGCTCCAGCTCGAGCCGCGGTCACTATGGTAATGATGACGTTTCAAGCCGCGAAAGACGAGCAGCGGGGCAGCGGAGCCGCAGTGGAACCCGGCCCTAAGCTAAATGCATTGGTGCAAAGGAGTCTTAGTGAACATTTAACGGTATTGACTACATACATTTTAAAAGAGATACAGCTAAAGAAATTGTGTTCCGATGATCTATCATTACTAATAAGACATTATAGTTCTAACAGTTCTTACGGTTTTCATGCTTCTACAGAAAGGTTGCTGAAGCGAGATCCAGAAACATTCTCTTTTCCCCGCTTTCCCTTCTTTCCCCGAGCTGCCACGCAAGGTTATGTGGATTTACTGGTTGGCGATGACTCATGGCGTTCTCCACGACGTAGGGAAAGCACTTCTACAAACTCCTTGATCCAATCGTGGTAAGCGGCATCACTCAGGAGTTTGTTGATTCGAAGGTCCTGGGAGGCAGACAGGGACTTATCCTCCGATTGATGAACAGGTTCCTCAGGTTGTGAATAGGCTTGGTCAGAAGCGCACTTGTCCAAGCACTGTTCGGCCGGCTGACTGGCAGGTTCAACAGTCCCATGCTCAGCAACTGGAAGGGATTGTGTCAAACAAGGCTTCTGACTAGTAGGGTTATCATCGTGTTGTTCAGTCTGAGAGTTGTTGTCCGTGGATTTCGAAGATGACGGCTCATCAGGTGTGCAATTTGAAACTCGGATGTTGAGCCATAAATAAATGTAGAAGAAAAAAGGACATATGGATACGAGTTAAGAGTAACTCTCCATCACTTTAACATGATACAATATGCAGTCAGAAAGTACTGGTCTCGTCATCGTCCAGTAACAATCGACATTCTTTGTTCCGTTGGGACTGTAGCTTTTGCTCGTTTTCGTTGCGCTTTCCTTCCCCTCTTTGGTCTTTCCATAACCTTGAACCTTCCAAGTTGGAAGGCTGTCGGTAAGCGCTACGGAGATGTGTTGAAGCTAGGTGTCAGGACGTCGAATGTCTCTGTACTCTGTCAGTTTTGTGCCTAGTTATTGCACTTTCTGACTGCATATGGTATCATGTTAAAGTGATGAAGAGTTACTCTTAACTCGTATCCATATGTCCTTTTCTCTTCTACATTTATTTATGGCTCTACATCCGAGTTTCAAATTGTTTTTATTCCATTTCACATTTTTCATTCGTGTTGGGTTTAACTACTCACTGTACTGATACATGGTGATGATTGTGCTTTGCTTTGCCCGTAAAAGAGGCCTTCCCTAAACTTTTTGTAAATGAAAGAGTCAACACAAGCAAATGAATCAAAGGGAACTGGTCAACTCACCTGTCATTGAGTAATATTCCGCGAAAGGAGGTCTCAGCAGAGCCGAAGCGAAATAGGCCAGGACACGAAATTTCCGAAACAGCTTTGTTTCCTTTGGTGCATATGTGAAGCTGTGATGCCGAGACCCTTGGTCGGCTGAGCTTCAACGGTCCCACCCGCTCCGTCCTGCTGGATATGTACCATTGTGTGGAGTTCTTCTCCTAATTTTAGTTCATCATGCAGTGAGTGTTCAATAGTAAAAAAAAAAAAAAAAGCTCATGCAAGAAGCAGTTCCAAAAAAGGAAGGTCCTCGCGCATCATCATGCGGCGCATGCACATCCGAAAACGGACTGCACTGGAACACAATGTCTGCCGTGCACGCGCACAGCACGCGGCAACCACGCGTCGGTAGATCTAATATCGAGCACCTTACGTAGAAACTTACGTTGCCTAAGGGAAATACCAAGCACCTTACGTAGAAACATACGTAGCATAGCGATGTCGTTTTTTCTGCCATGTGAACACAATAATAGAAAAGCTGACAGGATCGCTTTGCTAAATAGAATATACACCGATTTCGTAGTGTTTGTGGGGATATGAACACTGCTATAAAACCTCGGCTACGCCTCGGTTTTCAAAGACAGTGTTTATGTATACAATAAATGAGGAGGCCGAGGGTTTATGACCAATAAAAACTATTATAAAAACCGATGTCCCCCAAGGTTTCTATAATTAGTTTTTATTGGTCATAAACCTAAGGCCGGAGCAATTTTTGTATTTAGAATCAACTAGTCAAAACCCCCTACTCAATCACCAACAACAAAATTAATGGACAGCTATTATTTTTGTTTCCATGACAACTCGTGTGCTGGACGAGTATTTGTTGCCATTGGTTCAATTTATTTTACTCTTCATAGGCTATCAGATCATTTTCCTTATTCGGTCTATTTATAACCAGTATCTATATGAGAGGCGAAGGACTAAAGGGACCCTCACTTAATTTTTTTGCCGACTACCCGCCAAAAAACACATTTCGACACGCGTGTGTGCTGGACGTCTGCGCGTGCACGACAAGACGTGTGAGCTGGCTGACAAGTGAGAGCCAGGGAGTCGTCAAGTACCGGCTTTTGACGACTCCCGGCCTAGCTGGTGAGAGAATGCATTGTGCTGCTGGCGGGAAAGGGAATCTGATGCCAGTGATGGATGGTTGAATGATGTTTGTAGTTAGTTGTTGCTTGTTATTCGCCTACTACTAAACTGTTACTGTGGCTATCCAAAGTCCTGCAATGATACATCTTGTCAAAACCATGATTGTGGTCTTGGTTCAGGGAGACTTGAATGCGTGGAATTTGTAGCTTCTAAAATTTAGAGAAAATTCTGGACTCAGACTGGCAAGCGATGGAATTGACGACAGCAGTCAGCAGGCCTTTGTTCTTTCCAGGAGAACTGCATTGCAGTTGGATCATTTACGTCCATTCACGTGCCATCACGAAACTCTTTCGTCGACAGTTGTAGTCGAGAGCTGATGTTGACCTGAGAAAGTGTGTTTGAACATTCATGAAGAGGATTATGTAGCTATCAGACATAACCTGTGGCAGTGGTGTATGGCATCATCTTGCAACGTCTGTGTCAACTGGATCGTCGCAGAGAAGGAGCTGAAGCGAGGCATGAAGGGCATCATGAAGGGCATCATGCAGCTTACACTGGTGAATGTTTTACTCTGCGATAAGGAACTGCACACACGCTCGCTATTGCTCTTGCAGGGTGATTGGCTTCTCTCCAGTGATGCAGGCCATCTCAAAGCGTGAATCCACCGCTCGATAAGGAGGAAACAGCACTCGTGAAGGCGCATGCAGGCAGGGTGACCTTGAAGCACGAGGAGCTCACACACGCTCGCTATTGCTCTTGCAGGGTGATTGGCTTCTCTCCAGTGATGCAGGCCATCTCAAAGCGTGAATTCACTGCTCAATAAGGAGGACACAGCACTCGTGAAGGCGCATGCAGGCAGGGTGACCTTGAAGCACGGGGAACTGTGTGATGAATACCTTGGGGGTGTGTTTAAGCGAGGCATGAAACGTGCCATGCAGCTTACACTGGTGAATGTTTTACTCTACGATGAGGAACTGCACGCGGCACTTGCTAAGGCTTGTGCAGGATGATTGTCATGCAGGCATGGTGACCTTGAAGCATGAGGAGCGTTGTGAGGAATACCACGTTTGTGTTGAAGCGAGGCATGACGCGTGCCATGCAGCTTACACGGGTATGTGTTTTACTCTGCTATGAGGAACTGCACGCGCACTTGCTGTGGACTTTGATAGCTTCTTTTCATCAACGATCTATCTCTCTCTTTCTCTCTCACGAGCGTGCATGCACGAGTTCTTACTGTCTTTCACTTTTCTCTCAGAATGTATACCGTACTTGTTCTTCTCGACTTTTATAGTATCTTTCCATCATCATTCTCTCGTGAATCCACGTACACATGCTTTTTCTCTTTTTCTCTCAATCTGAGTATCCACAATGTAATTGGCTGTAATAATTTCTGTTTGCAGTTCTGTCCTTGTTTGACTATAATATTGATGCCATATGGACAAAGCTCTGCACGATGTGTTCTCTATTATCTTACTCTCTCTCTCTCTGTCTGTCTGTCTCTCTCTGTCTCTTGCTCTGCCTGTCTGTCTCTCTCTTTGTCTGTCTCCCTCTCTCTGTCTCTCTCCGTCGCTCCCTTTCTCTTTCTCTCTCTCTCTCTCTCAGAACATTGATCACTTCTTTCCATCGTTCTTTTAGGGTTTCATTGCGATAGAATACTACTACCACATTATTGTCTTGCAATTGGAGGGGATATGTTGAGGTGCTATTAGGTTTTGCGGCTAGGTGTGGGTTTGTACTTTGTACGACCAGCTTGTTCCAGAATGCGGTGTGTGTCGTTAGCTTCAGCAATTAACACCGAAAGATACTAGTACAATGAAGTAGCAGAGAAGTCATATGAATAAAATAATATAAATAATAAAATCAATATAGTTGGCTATACGAACTGGCGGTAACAATCAACTTCATAGTTGGCTACTAATGGCTCGTTCCGGAGGCCGATAGACTAAGTACAACCGGTGTTATGAAAAATTAAAATTAAGAGAAGATGCAGCAAAGCAAGCATTGCACCTCCGGCCATCCTCGTCTTTATTCTCGCACATGTGGTGAAACAGCTTCCCACATTGCTTGCAGCTTAGGTAAGACACGTTGATCCTGTTCGCCGCAGATCGCGCATGCACGTACAAAATGCCTTGTCAAAGCTGCAGGGGAATATAGCGTGAAAATGTAGTATGTGTTAGCTTAGTTCAATGACAAACAAGAGTTACATACACACACTTGTACTTGTTGCTCACTGCCCAAACTGGTCACGTGGGTCTCCCCGGGATAGGGGAGAGAGACTCAAATGGAATACACACACACACACACACACACACACACACACACACACACACACACACACACACACACACACACACACACACACACACATAACATGTATAGATTCAGGCTGATTACTTGAACTCTCTGTGAAAGTTGAATGGGGTTTTATATACAGGGTTGGTATAAATGGATAAAATCATCTGTACCCAATGGTGTGACTGCAAGCTGTTTTGGCCATCTAGACCTCATCAGTACGGCTACGAGCTTTACACTAATACATTAATGTGTACTGACCCGTCACTGCAGCTGTCAGTGTTGCTGCCGATACGTCACAGGCTGACGTAGGTGTAGGGTGAGCCACTGATGGTCTCCTTGAAGCTGAAGAAGAAGAGAGGGAAGACCACCCAGATGCACCAGAAATTAATTCTTTTAATTCAAAGGTTTTCAAACTATCAATGCCATCCCACGGTGCAAATGAGATCACAAAGACACACATGCGCATTCAATGGTTTCCAACAGCATTAATGTTGATCACACCTCAAACTATAACCATACTTACTAGTTGACACAGTTGACAGTAGTGCTGGTGATACGCTGGTGGCTGCAGTAGGTGTACTCGGTCTCACAACAGGCCTGCTTGAAGCTGAGGAAGAGCACACCACAGACCATACATTTGTATCAGAAATTCATTTTGCCATAAACAAATAATTTGATCTGTCTCCCCATTTCACCTTTCAAAGTTGAAAACAATTTTGATAATAACAGTTCAGTTTTATACCTCAATACAACCAAAAATACATTTCATACCCATTCCTGTGGCTGAGGAAGACGTCAACATTCTACTACTTAATGTAGATAGAGTTCCTGTTTGTGTTTGTCCCAAGGCTGCTGACAATGAAGATTGTCTACTTAGTGCCGCAGCAGGCAGAAGTTGCGGCTCTCTGGGACTCGTAGAAGTAGAAGCTGTAAAAAGGAAAGTAAAGAAGATGAAGAAAAAGTACAGCACTGAGAAATGTTTGGCCGCCATCAAGTCCATCTTACTTGAAGTAGTACACGTAGAGGAAATACACGTAGATAACATTTTATAAAGTATTCATGTCATACCAAGTCCTGTGATTCTGCTACTTGCAGCCCGTGTTGCAGTTGTCGACACTAGGAGAGATGAACTGGGTGTGTTGCTAGACACCGTAGGCAGCAATTCTGTTGATCCGGGTCGGTTACATGCTGCAAGTCAAAGAAGGTGACATAAAAGTATTGCTGAGCCAAGATAAAGTCGTTCTGGGCATAACATATGAGAGAAAGCCAAGTCACAATAATCTATTTCGAATTTGCAAGACGTACGTATGCCACCAGCAGCGTGACTACATCCGATGCATGAAAGAGAATTACCTTTTTCTCGCTGTTGGCTCAGGAGTAGTTTCCTGCGTTCCTCATCTCCCGACACACCCACTCTACACCTCAGCTGCTTCTCAACAGACGGTCTCCCACGCTTTGCCCGCTGTGCTTCTAGGTCTGGGTCAGGAACTGCACAGGTAGGTGGGGCAGCTTCGGGAAGCCTCCGCTTCAGGCGAAACTGTTCTGCCAACGTGTGTGAAGAAGCTGCACGAAAATCAAAGACAACATAATGTACGGTTACCACACAATGCCCGACAAATGGCCAGTGTGAAAATGGAAGTGTGAAACACTGATTACTGACATGGCGACATAAGGTAACTGCCCTGCAGGTAACACAGTCACTCCTTACTGCTTTGCAAGATCAGGCCAGATGAGTCTGCTGGGAGCTTCTTGGCAAAGTGAGCCGGCAAGGTCTCCAGGCCGCCATGAAGCTCGTCCAGATCCTTGGCATCCGGGGCAAGGTAGCTCTGGCCTTCGATTACCGTCAGCATATTGCGCACTTGTTTTGCCGAACGCTGAACGGCCTGGTGCGCAGTCTGCACATAACGAGAGAACAACACGGCTGGTTCATCACAGCTTTGAGCCCCAATGTTATTGGTATCAAAGCTGATAACTGACAAACAATTGTTTTTGGAAATCAAAGAGCCCAGTGAAATGTGTCACATACCTGGTGAAGGGGAATGTCACCACACGCCAAGGGTGCCTGCTCACTTGCCTCCTCCACACTATCGCTTGCAACAGCCGGGCTTTCATTGGCAGTATGCCCTTGCTCTGGAGCACTGCGGGTGAACCCCAAGAACCCCAAGTCCAGGCAAAGGCGACTTCAGGTACTGTGCGGGGAGCGATTCCCAGCTGTGCTCTGGGATCAGGCGAAAGATGGCAAACATGTGCTTACATGGTAGGACATGTTGATGCCAGTCTTCGCAACTGCAACACGGCTCTCCAAGACGAACAACATGTTTGCGGGTTGCCGACTGCACAGTGATCTGTTCTCCCGGTCCAGTAACATCAACATCATCTTGACATCAATTCAGCAAATGCAAAACAGAAACAAACAGTGTTCATAAGTTTGAGAGAATTTAAACGGTAAAAGTCTGAAGGAAAATTGGATGCCACCACAACGACTCGAATAACAGGAAGCAATGTTCAATAAATAAATCATCCTGCAAATACACAACGATCAAAGACAGCACTGAGACTGTGACAATGTCAATGGCAACACACTACAACATATACCATCTATCCCCTGACTTACCAATGTAATACTGCTCTGCTGCCTGCTCACGCTGAAGGCAATGAACAATGACTTTCTTGGGCCGGTCATGGAGGTACGGGGGAATAGCATCTTTGTACTTCCGGTACATGCTTGATTGTTGGATGTTGCGGAGCAGAAACTTTCGTTTCTGCTCCGGCAAAACTGTTCAATTAGGATGTGAAACACCTCGCTCAACGTTCTCTTCTTCCCATTGGACACATTGAGGAAGGAATATTTCAACACCTAAAGCACAAGAACACATAGTTACTTTTAGTGATCCAACGTACACGATCATACTTAGAAGTACAAGTATGTTCATCACTTTTAAGTTTTAACCACAAAATGTCAAGAACAAAAGCAAGACAAATACCAAAAACAAAACAAGAAACACTGCTTGCAGTCCTCAGTTGAATTTACACAACATTTTACCTTGTTGTTGGCCTCCACTCCATTGTTGGTGAAGACGTTGAGGCGGTAATCGACCTCCGTCCAGGCACGAGACCAGCGCTGAGAAGACACGAAACGGATTAGAAAGAAGTGAGATCAACGCACACACTTGAACTGATGTATCACATGCAGCAAGCCTATCAATTACCAGTTATAGCAAGTAAAAATGGAGAGACAAACCTGTGGGATGGAAAGCCACTTGGCTTTCAACCAGTTTTGGACCTGCCGATTGTTCTGCCATACATCGAGGGCATAGAGCTTAGCCTCGGCTTCCCGATAGTTCCTGGAGGATTAGACCACAACAAAGGGCGTGGAAAAAGTGTAAGACTCAGCTGCTGTACAAAGGCATGATCTAGCACTGCCATCAATGTACCATTTGAACCTCATGGACATGATGTAAACCCACATAGTATGGCATAATATGATGATGTAAGATAATGTAAGGTAATAATTATTACTGGTATCATGAATTGCCCCTACTTGGTGCTGTCCATGTTCCCGACATGGTCGAGCGTAAGCAAGGGCCCGCAGTCGATTCAACAGAACAGCGGCTTCAGAGTCGTTCAGGCCATGGTTCCGGTCCTTGGTCCACCGCTGCCAAGCCTGTTCGCGGTGGAAGTCGCACAAGAATATACGACATCCAGGAAAGACCTACATGCAGTGCAAATGGAAGAGGCATAGAACGGAGAGACTTGCCATACCATGACTATGCGAGTATGGCCAATGCACTCCACACGTAAATAAAACACATAGCATTCACAATCATAAACTATAGCGAATGTCTCATACTGTACCTCCTCAATGGAAAGCATTTCTGCTTCGGAGTAATCCGTCATGAAAAAATTAGGTTTCCATCGGGGATTGTTGTTTTTGATGATACGGAGAGCTTCCGCAATATCCTCACTCCTCTCCGACTGAACGCAAAACTCTATGGCAATAAAGAATGACAAATAAGTGAAGTAAACAAATGAAGTGTTTCTTTGTCAACAAGGCCGCTCATCTCATAAGTACATATAAACGTTCAAACAATTCATCATCTACCGATTAGCAGCTGTTTGAGCATCACTAAGAAGGAAAAGAAGAAAAGCAGTACTCTATAGTACATATCCCACCAGCTACGACAATGTATCCTGCATTTGTGTGCACCACCAAGAAAAACAGAGCGAGATCGTAGCATGTAGTACGATATGTGGCATCCATAAGTGCTAATTCGCCATAGTCAGCTAGCAATTCTTGCTGCCACTCCTCCTGGTGGATAAGCAAGAGACGAGTAGCAGCAGGAATAGGATCGACCAAAGCTTCTTCCTCACCGCAGCCACCACTGCCATTGTATCTGGTGGCAGAAAAAGGGGGAAAGAATTATGAGAAGTTCATCAAAAATCATTGCAGTGCACATGCATACAATAGATGGGAAAGCCACAGAAAGAATAGTGTCGCTGTGTTGTCAGACTTAAAAAAAAGTTGCATTCTACCTTCCATGTCCTGCATCTTCTTCTGTTGCATCACTCAAACAGACAAAATCAGAGTTCTGCTGCTGATCACTGGACGCAGAGACATAAGGCCGGAACTGCAGCAATGCAGGTGGATTTGTCCCTTCATTCCACTTCTTAATCTGGATGAAGAAGCAGAAAATTAGAACATGTGTGTGTGTGTGTACGAGAGAGAGAGAAAGAGAGAGTGAGAGAGAGAGAGAGAGAGAGCGGGAGAGAGGTAGGAAGAGAGAGCGTGAGAGAGAGAGAGAGAGAGAGAGAGAGAGAGAGAGAGTGAGAGAGAGTGAGGTAGGAAGAGCGAGAGAGTAAGTGAGTGAGAGAAAGGTATCGAATAAATTTATCCAAGTACTTCGCCTGAGAATGTAAATGTGCCATGATAAAGAAGAATCAGCGACTATGATATTAGAGAGGTTGCGCACAACGAAAATTCGTAGCGTCGTAACGAAATTTTTTACCGAAAGTAGTTAACGAATATTCGTAAACTGTGAGGTTGCGCACAACGTTACGTGTGAACTTTTTCGTGTCTGGTTTGCTCGCGTACCAAGAGTACATGACCCCATGACCACGTGTTCTCATGATATGAAGGAGTTGAAGCGCTTGAAAGCTTCATCTCCAAACACTCCGACGAACTTACGAGTCGAAGGGGAGGACGTATTTTTTTGTTGTAGTCAAACTTACTTCGACTACAACATATCGCAATCGACTACTCCCTGCTTTTGAGTGTATGAGCTTTGCAAACAGCGTTATCTGCACGAGTTGGGCATGGCTGAAGAGTTTGATCAGACGTTGGCAGTTTTGCTCTTTGCCTACGACAAAGGTCTACTGGGTAAGGATAAGCTGCTTTTGCTTATCCTTGCGTTGGAGGATGATTGCCAGTTGAACATCGAAAGGAGGAGACTCCCTCCACGTCTTTGCATACGATCTCTGCCAGATGACGCTTGTATGCTCCGATTTCGATTTGTCAAGGCGGAGTTACACGAATTGTGCGATGCTTTGCGTATGCCTCAGACTATGAGAGGCGTCAATAGGATCACGTGGACAGGGATGGATGGTCTACTGGTTGTGTTGAGGCGATTGGCATTTCCTTGCCGATTGGTAGATCTGGCTGAGGAGTTTGGGCGGTACGAAGAAAATATAAGTCGGATATTTAATACGACACTGCTATGGATATGGAACCGGTGGAGTCACGTGATCGAAAACCCTTTTGACCAAGGATGCCTCACCCCAGCTACATTGCGGTCTGTTGTGAAACCACAAGTTCTCGAGAGTGAAAGGCCTTCTCGCTTGTGACATTGTGTTCGTGTCAATGCAGTTGTATCCCGACTCCGCCGTACCGCTGATGATTACGACGTAGTATACGCTACAGGCGCTATGTGCGGTTTGCTGTGTGCGCTGTAGTTGTATGTTGTATGTGTATGCTTTTCTCATATACGCTGTCATTTTCATGCTATAACTACCTGGTGGTTTTAGTGTTAGTTAGTTCAGTTGTTTCAGTTGTTCATTCAATTGTTCCATTCATTGTTCATTGTTATTAATTATCAGATGAAGTGAAATATACTGTGTAAAGGAAAAGAGTTGTCCTCGTGCCGTGTGGGGTCGTTCGTTCCTGATACTTTAGAGAACCAGAGGGTTCATCTCTTTTCAGTTTCTTTCATCGGTTCCGACCGTTGGAATGCACTCCCCGCTGCAGTCCGCTTATGCTCTTCACTGCACCTATTCCGTAATTCACTACTTTCATTTCTAGGGTACCCTGTAAGAAGGCCTTAGGCCTGTGGGGATTGCCCTATCAAAAATTTGATAATAATAATAATAATAATAATTCATAACACGGTCCTACAGCGACGCTATCCAACGGAAAACTGGTGTAGATATGCTCATCTGGGGACTCATTGACGGTACAGTCCGCCCCATGTGCCGTCCCGGGCATAATCAGCGCATCTTTTACAACGGGCACAAGCGCGTCCATGCATTAAAATTTCAAGCAGTGACCACACCGGATGGACTAATCACCCATCTATTTGGCCCTGTAGAAGGCCGCCGTCACGATGCAGGAGTCTTAGCGGAAAGCCATCTCCTGGTCGAGCTTCAGAACAACGTGCGCCTTCCCGATGGCCGGTGCTATGCACTGTACGGTGATCCAGCGTATCCTTTCAGCCAAGTCATCCAGAAGGGGTATCTTGGTGGGAATGTAACTCCACAACAACGTGAGTTCAACACGGCCATGAATTCCGCGCGTCACACGGTGGAGTGGGCATTTGGTGAAGTGAGCACCTACTGGGCGCTGATCAACAATTACAAGCAGCTGAAGCTTGGACTTCAGCCCATCGCTGTTTACTACAAAGTTGCTGCTTTGCTTTGCAATTGCAGAACTATCATTCGCCGAGGGAACAAGACGTCAGCGTACTTTGAACTGCAACCACCTGAACTCGTGCAGTATCTACGGTGAACAGAACTCTCACAATTTATTTCGGAGTTTCATGTATAAAACAAACCTTACAGTATCAGGTGGTCCGTTGTGAGGAGAGCCGCACCATACTCTAACATCTCGAAGCGCTGCAACCTGTGTCTGGCCGAGAAGCTAGAGATAGCCTGGGCGGACAAGACCCGCTCCCTCAACAAGAGGTCAGAGCTTGTGTCCAAGTGTCGTCATGAAAACAAGTTCTACCTCTGTAACTTTGCGCGCAAGGTCAAGTGAATCTAGCTGGTAGTCCCGCTGCCTAGTGTGTGTGTGTGTGTGTGT
>NC_088654.1:885200-890200 GCF_964019385.1 Sycon ciliatum | reverse complement strand
GCTGGATTTGTGGCGGGGAATTATGAAAACTTGGAAGCAAATGTTTTCATTAAATCTATGAGTGCGCGGCGCTCAGCAGCTGCATCTTCTTCCCTCTCGTCCTCTCTTTTCAGCCTGGCTGCTTGATCCTTTTCGTCCATCTCTTGTTTCTTCTTCCTTTGTATGTCATCCGCGATGAATTTCCTTTCCTCAAGGTCCATCTTGGCTTTATCTAATAGCAGCTTGTCTTGATGCTGCTGCTGTTCCAGTTCTAGCTGTGCTTTTTTTACTGCTGCATCCGCCTCCTGTGAGGTCTTCAGGTAAGCAATAGCGAGTTCAACACTCGACGTTCCATGTTTCTTCCGCTTTGCAGCGGGCTCATCTGCTGCTTCCTTACTATTACTGGCCAGCGTCACGCACGCATCCTTTCTCGCCTGGAGGGCAGCTTGTTTCTCTCCATCACCAGCAGGCTTGGGCTGGGCTTTTTCAGCATAAAGCTCCTGGAGCTCAGCCAGAAGCTGGCCTTTCTCCGTTAGCTCCTCCTCAGTGCCAGATCTGAAAGGTGAAAGAAAGCATATTTAGACAAACATGAATGAGTCACCAAAAGATAACTTTTAAACGTCAATTTATACGGTTTAAATTTCAGCCTTGTCCTTCACCCCATACATGTACATGTACATGTAACATGAGAGGATGTGTTTCCATGGATTGGATGGGACGTCGATGTGCCGTATAAACTTATTCCATATGAGCATCAAAGCAACACTGCAAATTCATCTACATGTAGTCCCCTGCCTAACCATTCTGTACCATGTTCCATATGTACCTGTATATGCAAACGACCTCTCTGCACGGCTCTGTGGATTCTTTTGCTTGATGTCTAAACGTATTTAAAATACCGTTAAGATCACTTTTTTGCATTGGTGTGTGTGTGTGGGGGGGGGGGGGTATACCTCAGTGCAACAAATACATACATGTATTGTACATGTACTTGTATCTTGATACATGAACACCCAAAAAAACTTACTGCCGTTTTTTCCACTCATCGCCTTTGTTGAAGAGCTCGAGCAGCAGCAAAACTCGATCACGCACACCCTTTTTGTTGATACCACAAAACTTGGTTGGATCCGGGTTGGATAATTCAGCAGCAACTATGTCCATAGCTGGGCTCCCTCTTCTAAAGGGGCACTCATGCGACCGCAGTTGCCTCAGTATGGCAAGGTCCATACACAAATCGAACGATCTTCTTACACTTATACTGGGTGAAACGCCACCACGACTAGGACTGGCATATGCCACTGGGCTCATGGCGACAGACGTTGGTTTCAGGCAAGAGGGGTCAGGAGTCCGAGACATGGCAACGTTACAAGAAGAAGTCAAAAGTACAAATGTCGAGATGAACAAGAAAAGGTATGTGGGAACGAGCCAAAATGTGAACATGAAAGCGCAACTGTGCGAAGTGAAATAAAAACCAACCAACCAACCAACCAAATAAAAATGTTCTGCCTCAATTCGGACAAGATTCAGTCTTCAGGTCAAAGTTCACACCTCTGACCCCTGATGTGGGGCTTCAACTGAACACCGGGAGTTGTAAAATATCAGTATTTTAGTACTCCATGCAACGAAAAATAGTTTCGTAGATTTGCTCTGTTTCGGTCGCGTTTGGACGGATCTTTGTAGCAACTTTCGTTACTCGAACCCGGACGGTCGAAATCTTACGAATTTTCGTTGTGCGCAACCTCTCTATTATCCGCACACAGACGTTACACACATGTACCTTGAAGGCCATCTCCTCCTGGTCAAGCCGTGACTGCTGAAGTTTGTGCGTGGACAGAGCAATGTGGGAGCGAATGTCCTTCAGTTCTGGATGATAAGCACGACCCGTTTGCTGAAATCAAAGATAAGAATGATAAAGATATAACTGTCTTTAAATAGAGTGAGAAGTTAGCAGAGTATATGCACTCTTACACACACACACACACACCAATGAAACATGTAGTAGGCAGATGGCTACTATACAGCTAAGGTACTGTAACGTTATAGCTATAAGTTACTAGTTATGACCAACAGTCCACCAAGGAGGTAGTATGTATGATACATGCAGGGTAGTCTCTAATGAGCTGTTTCACTGCAGCATGTTCCTTATTTTCTCCTCCTACCTGGCTATACTCGATTTTGAGAAAGGTTTTTTTTTTTTTTTTTTTTTTTACGAGAAACCACGAACCTCGAGAACAGAATACTGCATGGTAGAGGTGGTTGCAGACGCAACTGTGGTGGTGAAAACTGGAGCATCTCCGCCGACCTGAGGTCTCGGCTTCAGCGACACTTCAGAGCACCAAAAACTGGGGAGGAGTAGGCACAGGGGGAGGGGAGGGGGGGGGGGTACATTTATATAGAGGAAGGAAAAACGGAAAGATGATACATGTGATAGAGGAAGAAAAAAAAAAATAATAATAATAATAAAAAATAAAAAAGGGGGAGCCAGGGTGCAAGCAGAGAGGGTGTTCAGGGAGTGTTCAGAGGGCATCTGTGGCTGAACGCCAGTCTCGGCTGCGGAGCGACTTGTAGGCGCCTTCCTTGAATGCCTGCATTCCCTTCTGCGTGGGAAGGTTGCGTAGCAGGGCAGATGGGAGACGATTCCAGTCTTGGATCGTGGCATGGGGGAATGATCGGAGAGCACTATTACGGGCTCCGGCGGGCAGTGTCGGTGCTAGTTGGTGCTGGTGCTGGTTCTTTTGCTGGTGGCGAGTGGAGCGCCGGTGCTGGTTTGCAACTGCCCTCGGTGGTGTCATGGTGGTCAGGATTGGGGGACCGTCGATCCAATGCAGCTTGTACAGGAATGTGAGTGCTGCGACTTGACGCCGAACAGTGAGGCTTGGGAGGTATGACCCTGGGCCGATGAGCTTTAGGGCTCGGTGCTGTACCCGGTCCAGCTGGTTCAGGGTAGACTGGGACGCACCCAACCATGAAAGCGGGCAGTACTCAAGTACTGGGCGGACGAAGCCGCGATACACTGCATACTTGGCCTTGCTGTCGAGAATGGGCAGGGCCTTCCTCATGAAGCCAAGACGTTGGTGACCACGGACTGCAACCTGTCGAATGTGGGAGCGAAAGGAGAGGCTCCGATCAAAGAGCACTCCGAGCAACTTCAGCTCCTCCACTTCCTCTATGGCCACCCCATTGAAAGTGGCTGGAGGAATCGGCCAGGGTTGACGGTGATGCGAAATTGTCAAGACTTGCGACTTTGTCGGCTCGAATGCGATCTTCCAGCTCTGGCCCCATTCAGCTAAGGCATCCACAGCAGTCTGGAGCTGCGCTAGGCCAACTGGGAGAGCGGTCAGGGATGGGATGCACTGATAAAGCGTGGTGTCATCTGCATATATGGCGAGCTGGGTTGTGGCTGGGAGGTGGTCCTCCATGTCATTGACATATAGGAGGAACAGAGTGGGGCCCAGTATGCTCCCTTGCGGCACACCTGAGCTGATTCGGAATTTAGGTGAGGTTTGTCCACTCACAACGGCCTGGATTCGTCTATCCGCCAGGTAGCTGTGGAGCCACTTGAGGAGGTTCCCGGACACTCCGTAAGCCTTTGCCTTGTGAAGGACACCTGCGTGGGAGACTTTATCGAAGGCCCCCGCAATGTCGACGGCAACAATACGTACAGCACCGCCAGCAGCTGCTATCTTGCTCCATTGGTGGTGTAGTCCTGTTAGGAGATCAGCAGGTCCTAACCCTCGACGAAAACCGAACTGGTGGTTTGAGAGTATATTATTTCGTTCGAGAAAGTTGGTGAGAGCACGGTTAACAACTGCTTCCATTGTCTTGGAGATGAGCGACAGGAGGGAAATGGGCCGATAGTTCGATGGGGCTGACTTTGACCGTTTCTTATGGACTGGGACGACACTTGCCACTTTCCAAGACTGTGGTTGTGTCCCCGATGTCATGCACTGGCGGAAGAGCAAGCATAGTGGCACTGCAAGGTGCTCAGCGTTGGCTTTGAGGACTCTGCCCGGAACTGCATCAGGGCCTGACGCTTTTGAAGGATCAAGGGCCCTCAGCAATTTACGGACCTCAGCAGGGCGGAAGCGAATACTTAGGAGACGGCTTTGGGAGCGAGGCTGGACAAAGGGGAATTCAGATTCCTCATTGAAGTCCTGTGGGCCGAGGCTGCACTTATTGGCGAAGTACTGACCAAGGCACTTGGCCTTCTCCTGACTGAGGTTTGGATGGCCCTGGCATCTCTCAAACCTTCGGCCGTGAAGCGGAAAATGTGGTCGATGACCTCTTTGCTGATCCGCTGGCTGTATGCGCTCATACAGCGGCCAATGTCCGACTCCACATCGTGGCCCGTGTGGCATGATGCACTAGGCACGCTCACAATGAATCTAAGACGACAAGGCAATACATGAATGAACCGGAATTCTGTATTGGAATCGCTTTCAGATGCTGCAATGTTAAAGCATCTCAGTCAGCAATTCAACAGCATATCTAATCTTTAGTAATAAATTTAGCTCGTACCTGTACTGATGAGGCCGACCGTTATGGCCAATACAGCTTGCTGTCTACAACATTGGGTAATCGTTGGTAATCAATCATAGGTACACATATTCAAGTACAATTAAAAGAGGTGTCACGATTGACAACCACAGCAGGTACAACCCACACGATGACTCTGATCAGTCATATTCAACATACCTCTCCACGACAGAAAATTTGGACAGGCCATCATCATATGTTGCCGCTGAGTGCAGTGCAGCGCGCAGCCGTTGCAATTGTCCAGCCCTTGCTCTGGTGAGGGCTGAGGGAAACATACCGGCTTCCTTTACGGAAAATTCCGGGAACCGGATGACTCGCCTCAAGAAGCAAGAGGCTTCGCAGCCTTTTTTACGAGTTCCTGCACGTTATAATGGATACAAATTGCCCAGTCATGTAATGAGCATTTTGGACTCCGAAAATGCATTCATACTTACCTTGGACTTTGAGGCGTTTTTTCTACTCAATGGGTACCTTCCCATAGCCGT
>NC_088654.1:765000-885000 GCF_964019385.1 Sycon ciliatum | reverse complement strand
GCTCGTCGGAGCTTGGGTTGGGTGAAGCATTACCCTCGCTCGACCCAGCCCGATGGCTCTGCTCTCTGCCATACTGGCAATCCAGGACTTGCGTCCCGCAGCACAGGAATGGAACCCCATCTCCCTGGATTGGGGCATGAAATTTCGAACTGTCCTGGCTCCAGGAAAAAGCGCGAACGCGCGGCAGCGCATCGCGCAGAACTTCCTCAATACTGCAGAAAAACAAGGAAAATTTACCAGAAGAAAGTTACTTAATCTACAAGTGCTCAGACCTGCACCTCTGCCACTGGACATTATAATTAGTATGTGTTCAGCACGAACTTAGTACTCAAGCTCAACTGATGAGGGGTGAATTCCCCGAAACACTGTGTATTGAGCAGGGAGTGGTGCTTTCTTTCAGGTTTGCCGAGCGGAAGGTGCGACGTGCTCCTGGCGTGCTCCGGATGGCAGTCGTGAGTCAGTCAAGTGTCAAGTTCGGCAAGAAGCGTGTGCTCCTCGTTGGAGCAACCAACTTCATGTGTTCAGCAGGGAGTAAACTGCTTGTT
Organism: Sycon ciliatum; assembly: GCF_964019385.1. Taxonomy (NCBI): domain Eukaryota; kingdom Metazoa; phylum Porifera; class Calcarea; order Leucosolenida; family Sycettidae; genus Sycon; species Sycon ciliatum. The sequence goes on along the minus strand of NC_088654.1, from coordinate 884,455 downwards.
GTGAAACGACAAGTTCTCGAGAGTGAAAGGCCTTCTCGCTTGTGACATTGTGTTCGTTTCAATGCAGCTGTATGCCGACTCCGCCGTACCGCTGATGATTACGACGTAGTATACGCTACATGCGCTATGTGCGGTTTGCTGTGTGCGCTGTAGTTGTATGTTGTATGTGTATGCTTTTCTCATATACGCTGTCATTTTCACGCTATAACTACCTGGTGGTTTTAGTGTTAGTTATTCAGTTCATTCAGTTGTTCCATTCATTGTTCATTGTTATTAGTCGATGGAAGTGAAAGATGTTGTTGAGAATAAATAGTTGTCCTCGTGCCGTGTGGGGTCGTTCGTTCCTGACACTTTAGAGAACCAGAGGGTTCACAACATTTGGCGACCACGCCAGGATACGAAGCGAGCATGGCACAGGAACTATGGATCATTGAAGCCAGCTTTATCGCCAACGGAATTCGGTATGGATTTGAAGGCGATAGGTTGAGAGAATACGTGGAGAAGAGGCTCCGACAGAGCGAGGAGTTTGTAGAGCGCAGTGCTAGACGGCAAGAGTGTGCGCTCCGCGCAGAGTTTAACGAAAAGCTCAAGAAGATGGCCGAGCGCATCGCCGTCAGTACATATTATGAGGAAGCAAAGCGAGATTTGCTTGCCTCGCCCGGAAGGACGCCGGACAAGGCGTGTAAGACTTTGCTTGCAGACAAGCAGCGGTCAGAAGAGTATTCGAAGCCAGTGGGAGGATCAGATCCGAGGCCCACTGGGTCGGTACAGTGCATGGCGACATCGGTCGGAGACGCTCAGAAGCAGCTGGAGTCTCGGCCGAACGAGTTGGAGGCGCAAGAGTTGGAGCGGCAAGAGTTGAAGGCGCAAGAGTTGGAGGCGCAAGAGTTGGAGGCGCAAGAGTTGGAGGCGCAAGAGTTGGAGGCGCAAGGCGTAGAAGCCGAGAAAATGAGAAGGGCGATACTACTGGTTAGCACGGAAGATGTAAGCGGCGAGACTGTGTGGAACACAGAGATCCGATGTGTGTCCTCGGATTCCGCGCCCGCCCCGGGTCGAAGCAGTGTACCGGTGACCATGTCGTGTGTGACAGCCCACATCGTCGAGCTTTATGACATTATGGGTTGTGTGTTGTCTGGTCCAGCGTCCGCCCCATGTCGAAGTGGAAGTGGATCGGTGACAGTGTCGTGTGCAACAGCCCACAGCGGCAAGCTTCACGAAATCGAGTTGGCCGAATTGGTGGGCATTAGTGATATTCTACCATGGCCACCACCGCAGCAGCAGATAACGCGTAGTAAGCCTCAAATCGTTTGACTTGTGAGTTGTTGTACGGCGGTGAGAAGCCCTTTGGTGGGGAGAATGTTGTGAAACGACAAGTTCTCGAGAGTGAAAGGCCTTCTCGCTTGTGACATTGTGTTCGTTTCAATGCAGCTGTATGCCGACTCCGCCGTACCGCTGATGATTACGACGTAGTATACGCTACATGCGCTATGTGCGGTTTGCTGTGTGCGCTGTAGTTGTATGTTGTATGTGTATGCTTTTCTCATATACGCTGTCATTTTCACGCTATAACTACCTGGTGGTTTTAGTGTTAGTTATTCAGTTCATTCAGTTGTTCCATTCATTGTTCATTGTTATTAGTCGATGGAAGTGAAAGATGTTGTTGAGAATAAATAGTTGTCCTCGTGCCGTGTGGGGTCGTTCGTTCCTGACACTTTAGAGAACCAGAGGGTTCACAACATTTGGCGACCACGCCAGGATACGAAGCGAGCATGGCACAGGAACTATGGATCATTGAAGCCAGCTTTATCGCCAACGGAATTCGGTATGGATTTGAAGGCGATAGGTTGAGAGAATACGTGGAGAAGAGGCTCCGACAGAGCGAGGAGTTTGTAGAGCGCAGTGCTAGACGGCAAGAGTGTGCGCTCCGCGCAGAGTTTAACGAAAAGCTCAAGAAGATGGCCGAGCGCATCGCCGTCAGTACATATTATGAGGAAGCAAAGCGAGATTTGCTTGCCTCGCCCGGAAGGACGCCGGACAAGGCGTGTAAGACTTTGCTTGCAGACAAGCAGCGGTCAGAAGAGTATTCGAAGCCAGTGGGAGGATCAGATCCGAGGCCCACTGGGTCGGTACAGTGCATGGCGACATCGGTCGGAGACGCTCAGAAGCAGCTGGAGTCTCGGCCGAACGAGTTGGAGGCGCAAGAGTTGGAGCGGCAAGAGTTGAAGGCGCAAGAGTTGGAGGCGCAAGAGTTGGAGGCGCAAGAGTTGGAGGCGCAAGAGTTGGAGGCGCAAGGCGTAGAAGCCGAGAAAATGAGAAGGGCGATACTACTGGTTAGCACGGAAGATGTAAGCGGCGAGACTGTGTGGAACACAGAGATCCGATGTGTGTCCTCGGATTCCGCGCCCGCCCCGGGTCGAAGCAGTGTACCGGTGACCATGTCGTGTGTGACAGCCCACATCGTCGAGCTTTATGACATTATGGGTTGTGTGTTGTCTGGTCCAGCGTCCGCCCCATGTCGAAGTGGAAGTGGATCGGTGACAGTGTCGTGTGCAACAGCCCACAGCGGCAAGCTTCACGAAATCGAGTTGGCCGAATTGGTGGGCATTAGTGATATTCTACCATGGCCACCACCGCAGCAGCAGATAACGCGTAGTAAGCCTCAAATCGTTTGACTTGTGAGTTGTTGTACGGCGGTGAGAAGCCCTTTGGTGGGGAGAATGTTGTGAAACGACAAGTTCTCGAGAGTGAAAGGCCTTCTCGCTTGTGACATTGTGTTCGTTTCAATGCAGCTGTATGCCGACTCCGCCGTACCGCTGATGATTACGACGTAGTATACGCTACATGCGCTATGTGCGGTTTGCTGTGTGCGCTGTAGTTGTATGTTGTATGTGTACGCTTTTCTCATATACGCTGTCATTTTCACGCTATAACTACCTGGTGGTTTTAGTGTTAGTTATTCAGTTCATTCAGTTGTTCCATTCATTGTTCATTGTTATTAGTCGATGGAAGTGAAAGATATTGTTGAGAATAAATACTTGTCCTCGTGCCGTGTGGGGTCGTTCGTTCCTGACACTTTAGAGAACCAGAGGGTTCACAACACTGCTTTTAATACTCCCTGATGTGCATGTATCTCCGGACAGCTAACTCTTCCAACACCCCAATCCCATGCAATGTTTCTTCAGACTTCTACATTCTACACAAGACTACTAATATCAAGAGTCCATAAACAGTGTTTATGGACTCTTGCTAATATGGATAACCTACCCCATATGTGCTATCGGAGCGATGTGAGCTTCGTCTTAAGTGCGTGTTTTCTTACCTCTCTCCGAACGCCTTTTCCGTCTTCCTCACCACGAAACTTGCCCTGGGCAATGCCGACTGGAGAATATCTCCTAGGGCTTGCTTCCCGTCAAATTCCTCCACTACTGCCATTTCGGAAGACAATTCCAAATCATGAAAGCAAATTATAATTTCAGTTGGAAAGGGAGGTAAACAAGGAAAAAGGTGAGAAGGTCATGCACCATGAGGAAGATGGTTCACCGGTGCGAAGGTCGTCTGCCATAAAGTACGCACAGTCGCATGTTGCAAATCCCGGCCCCGTGCCCGGGGCCCGGTCTATCTCCCTGTTTCAAACTCTACCGCGAGGCCGCGGAGACCTCTCGTTTTGGGTAGACGTCTCAGGCTCAGACGTGCATCACACACGCGTGCCTAATATGTTTTTTTGCCGGGAAAGTCGGTAAAAATTAAGTGAGGGTCCCTTTAGTACTTCACTCCCATGTGGTCTGTCTCGATGGTAACCGGTTTTCTTTTCATAACTATAGCCACTTCTCCTTGTTAGACCTTATCTGGAAGGCCCATTATTCCAACAGCAGCCAAGGGAGCTAGCTCTCTTGGTTATGCGGACTGGGTCCGATCCTAAAAAGCTGTTGTTATAAACTGTTTTTATAAGTATAGATTATAGACCGGTTAGGAGGTCTTTACAGGATATATAGACCGAGTAAAAGACCGAGGTCCCCCGAGGTCTTTTACGAGGTCTATATCCTGTATAGACCAACTAAGAGGTCTATAATCTATTTATCGTGTTCTCCACGCAATAGTTTCTCTTCATATACGATATATCCTTGTAATTTTAGCATTATACTATAGCCTATACCGCGTTGTACGGCATTGCAGGATCAAGGTCATTGTTTTAACTAGGTTCAGCATCGGTAGCACAGTGGCTGGGTGGTAAGGAAGAGTGACTGAGATTCACATGGTTGTGGGTTCAAATCCCATCTTGTGTATTTCTGCTTTCTTCAAAAATTTCTTTTTCTAAGTTGGAGAGAAAATTTCTAAGTCCAAGAAATTCTAAGGAGTCAAATATAACACAACAGTTGAAAGTCCTAGAGGCAGTTTGTTTACGTATTCATAAGCCTGTTTTGTGTAAGCAGAAAGAGCACATTGTTGCACTGAAGTTGTATTCGTAGGTTGACACTTCGTTCAGTGCCTTCTCGCCTTTGGTTATGTAATCTTGTTACCTTTCTTGCGTTTCCTCTAGTGGTTTTATTGCACTTGTATCTTGATGTTATTTCTAACACCTTTCTATTTACAGTACTTAACTTCAGTTTCTTTGGTTGTATCCTTAGTTCCGATTTTTTCCACTGATGATAGGAACGAGAAAATCGATTCTGGGTTTTCAATAATATTTTTGTTATAAAATACACAGTAATACATGTCAAACAAGTAACGTAGTTGCGTGATGTCTGCGGCCTTCATCCTATTCATAGCTATATTAAAGTCAAATATAAGGAGTCAAATATATTGTGTATTTGACTAAGCAGTCAAATACGCGATATACTTGACCGCTTAGGTATCAGGGAAATTAGGGGGGTCAAATACTAAGAAGGCGATAAACTGTTTTTATCACTCTTCTATATCGCTCTCCACTAGTTCTCGTGATCCTTGACTGGTCCTATATTACCCATATCGCCGTAATATCGACCGCTTGTATCGACCGCTTGTATCGACCACTTAGGCATTGTAATCTTTCGACTTTGGAGGGACTTGGACTTTTTCTCTCCACTTCAAAAGAAAATTTGAAAGAAAGAAGACAAAGGAAGAGAGCAAGCAGGATTTGAACCCACAACAGTATGAATCTCAAGCAACCCCTTATACCACCCAGCCACTGTGCTGCAGATGCTGAACTCTGTTGTTCTAACAGTCTTGTACCCAAAATAGGCAACATCCTATGTACACTATAGTACAAATGCTATACTAAAAAGGTTAAAATAGCTCGTCTTGGTCAATATCCTATACTTATTGGATAGGATATGATTAAGTTGAATAAACGAGGTTTGTGTCAATAGGGCCGGCTTGAAAGTGCTACGTCACAGCATAGCAACAATTTCGAAAATTCAAAAACTGGATCCACTTGAATCCAGTTTTTGTATGGATCGAAGCACATTTCAAGCGGTCTTACTCACAGCAAGTTGATGTAGCCAGTGAAACTGACTGATTTGGCTACTGGGGGCGGGGTTAAAACTGGTGGCGAAGTAAAAGTTATTTGTGTTTCTATGACAACTCGTGTGCTGGACGAGTATTTGTTGTCATTGGTTCAATTTCTTTTACTCTTCATAGGCTATCAGATCATTTCTCTTATGCTGTCTATTTATAACCAGTACCTACATGTATATGAAAGTGTGGTCTATCTCCATGGTTACCGGTGTTCTTTTCATAACTATAGCCACTTCTCCTTGTTAGGCCTTAACTGGAAGGCCCATTCTTGCATATTCCAACTGCAGCCAAGGGAGCTAGTGTAGTATCCCTGCCCGACCAATACGGAAGTAGTACGGAACTAATACGGAGCTTTGCCTGATGTATAGTTAGTGTATCTCCGTATGTAAGCGTACGGCGTCTGCTGCATAAAAGCGGCTGCGCATTTCTGTTTTGATGAAGATGAGATTTTGATAATAACGAGCTATTCAACCTCCAGGTGTGCACCGGAGAGAAAGTCAGTTATTCTGCCGCTTCTTCTTTCACTAATAATTATATCTCAGGTGTGTACCTGAAAGTAGAATAAAAGTAATTATTGTTGATTTCACCGCGCCTACCACTCGGCTAACCATTACATTGGTGGCAGCGGTGTGTTTTTGTAAAATAAAACAACGTGATTCGACCCCAGACCCCCATGGCTGAACCCGCTGCAGCTCCGTGCGACGAATCAAGATGAGAATCATGTTTCTTGCTTTCCTGGGCCTGGCCATGCTTATTAGCCTGGAGCACAGTCAGGGTGCTAGCGTGGATCACCCTTCTCTACGCTCCGCGCACACTGGAGACTCCAATGGCGATTCCAAGCGACCCGCTACCTACACGTGTACTACCGGTAGTGATGGCGAAGCTGATGAGGACGACGACATGCAGGCTGCTGACCAAGACAAGGAGGGTATTCCCCAAGACCAGCAGCGTTTGATTTTCGCCGGCACGCAGTTGGCAGACGGCCGAACCCTGAGTGACTACAACGTTCAGCAGGAGTCCACTATCCACTTGGTACTTCGCCTCCGTGGTGGGATGCAGATTTTCGTCAACACTTTTCCTGGCTAGACCATCACTCTTTACGTCGCGCAAAGTGATGCTATCGACAATGTGAAGACCACGATTCAAGAAGAGGAGGGAGGTCATTTGTCTGACGCCGAGCTAGCCGCTCTGAGTGACCGGCTCAACCAAGATGAAGATAAAACCTGGCTCGCCCTCCACCATAGCTCCAGCCGCCGCCGTGGTTACTAACGCTGATTCCAGGTATGGCATTTTCTTTCCTGTCTTCCTTCAGTCTCCCTGTTCTCTTCAGTCTTCCTTTATGCGAGTGTGTGAATCCAGTTTAGTTTGGTAGGTGTCTGATCATGGTGAGCCACGGCTTACCCAGCTAACGTGGGACAATGTGTGTGACAACGCCCCTTATAGGTATAGTGTATTCAGTTCGGTTTTTGACCTGCGATGTTCCTGGCGGGTTGTGCCAGCGTTGTGCAGCAAGAGTGCTGTGGTTTTTCAGGTCCTATTTGGAGGACATTTCTTTCCCCTTTTAACCCGGTGAGATCGTGTGAACCTGGTGTGCTTCTACTTTATGATTTGTTATCAGTTCATTTCTTCTGTCTACTCTAAACGTTATCATTTCCGATATAATTTGCCATCTTCCGGTTGACGCTGTGTTCAACTCTTCACTAATTTTTTGAAAATCACGAGGGCGTGATTATCTGTAGGAAGGGAGGGTGTAGTATCCCTGCCCGACCAATACGGAAGTAGTACGGAACTAATACGGAGCTTTGCCTGATGTATAGTTAGTGTATCTCCGTATGTAAGCGTACGGCGTCTGCTGCATAAAAGCGGCTGCGCATTTCTGTTTTGATGAAGATAAGATTTTGATAATAACGAGCTATTCAACCTCCAGGTGTGCACCGGAGAGAAAGTCAGTTATTCTGCCGCTTCTTCTTTCACTCATAATTATATCTCAGGTGTGTACCTGAAAGTAGAATAAAAGTAATTCTTGTTGATTTCACCGCGCCTACCACTCGGCTACCCATTACACTAGCTTTCTTGGTTATGCGGACAGGGTCCGATCCTAAAATTTGTTTTTATAAACTGTTTTTATGAACTTTTTTATGAACTGTTTTTATCGGATAGGATATGATTATTATTAACTGGTTTTGAGGAAAAGAGACAAACGGGAAACGTCTGAAGAAAAACTAGCACGCGGGGAGCCCCAAGTCATAAAATATGAACTGGTTTTGAGGGAAAGAGACAAACGGGAAAAGTCTGAAGAAAAAATTGACTGTCACCACCAGGACACGAACCAGGGACCCTCGCTTGTAGCCAGCGATGCTCTAACCACTGAGCTATGGGGTAGTCGTCATCCAAGCAGAGACCGTTCAACGTTTTCTTCAGACTTCGTAACTCACACTTCCTGTGAATCCACACAGGCGGGTGGGACGCAAGTAGTTAGTGCGGGGCAGGTTCTGGCACACTTTTTGACCTTTGACCTTTGGGCCAAATAAGGCACACTGTGTCGGTCGTGCTGGGTCTGGCCCCGGGGCCCCCCAGAGTTTGACCTTTGACCCCTGGCATGCCATAAATGTCATCCTTAAGGTTCTTTTCGCCATTGATGGCGAACGTGCACTTGTGCACGTTCGGTGCATTCGCACCAGGGAGTAGTAAAATACGTACTATTCCCTGATTCGCACATCATAGATGTGCATTGCATGCAGCGAATGACATATTGCGCATGCGCGCATACGCACGCGGAGCATGTGACCTTCAGTGGTCCTATGCGTGTGGAAAAGATGCAGTGCAACACAAGGTGTGCTAGTACACGTGTAATTATACTACTCCCTGATTCGCACTTCGTAGATGTGCAGCAAACAAGTTCACGTTCCGTGCATTCGTTTTATTCGCACATCGTCGATGTGTACTGATTGACAAGTTGCCCATACAGAGCATGCCTAATCGGCTTTTCGATCGGTTCAGAGAATGTTCAAATTCGGCCATATTATGAGCCCCAAGATCAGAATTCGGCTCAACGTAGTACTTGAAGTCACCGTTCCCATTACGTCATGTGCATTTACACACACTCTGTTGAAGCACTGAAACATCGATTTTCGGCGAATTCAACAAGCGAAATTTGAAAATTCGGCGAAAAGATGGGTGATTTCTGCAAAACCACTTTCTTCGGCGAATTTTTCGGCCGGCCGATTTGGGAAATGCCTACTGTCCATGCAGGTGCATTAGATGCATATTTCTATTTCGATCGGGATACAGTTAGAATCAACCGGCTACGCCCGGAGTATCATGCATCAAAACAATTATTGAAGGGGTGTCACAGTGAAGCAGTGTTGCTACGCACCACAAGTCCCCTCTGCACTGTACCGAATCTATACTGGAGAATCCAGAGTGGCCAGCAAAGAGTCCCACCCCGCGGGTATCCAGTCACACTAAGGCATGTCCATCATTCCCCACATATTCAGTGTAACTAAACACAATACTGTTTACTATAATACACTTTTATTTTAATGGACTTGGATGAGTCTGTAGAAGAGAACACAATGCACGCACACGCACGCACGCATGCGCGGACACACACACGCACACACGCACACACATCTAGGTTATAGTGCTATACACGTATCTAGGGTTAAGGAAGCACGAGAATATGTCGAAGCACCCACACATACATGTACCCCTTCATGCAGTATACTTCAGTAGCCCAACACATTACGACCGCTCAGGACCATCACAAAACACATTACGACTGCACTGTTACTACACTACACACACAGTTACTACACTACGCCTGTTACAAGTACATACAAATAATTTTGAAACAATAGGCACATCCCGAAGACGGCAGCTAGCTCCAGACCTTCATACATCATCATCATCTGTAAAACCAAGCATGAGCGCACACAAACACTATTAGTGTCACGAATACGGAAGCAGGGTAAGACAAGAGGATACGAAACAAGTAAGTATCGCTATAACGAGGGGGATAAGTATACATGTAGACAGAGCAGTGCTTACTTACAGGGTCCTAATACGCTCCACGGCGTCCCGGTAGTCGGACTGCAACAGCAGCCCGACCTGCCGGCCCTCCCAGTAACGGGTTAGATAGGCCGCACCCGCCAGGTGTGCGGTCACGGCTGGGCCTCCCACCAGCCTTTCTCCACTGTAAAAACGAAAGAAACCGCAGAAAGCACAGTGTCATAGAGCTCTTTTGTTGGGGAAGAGAGCTAGGAGCACTGCACACTTACCATTTGTCACAATATATTATGAGAAAGAGGCGGCGCTTGACGCACCGCCTCAGGTGCTGGAATAGGGGTATTACCCCTGACATTCGAACGCTACAGTGACAAGTGAAAGCCATTTGGACTGTAATGATACTGAAGTGAAGGTGTGAACCGCAAAGCAAGACCTTTACCTTCTTCCTGTCGAATTCGCTCCCCAGCTGCATACCGACATCATCCGCTAAAACCCAATCATACCAAGTAACGCAAAGGTCATCAGTTGACCTTTTGGACTTTTCAACTCTTATCAAAAACCACCAAGAGGAAAAAACCAGGATGAAGAAGACGTCAGTTGTAGAAGCGTTTGTGGAGGAGTTGTTACATTATTCTCAGTAAATAGATATGGCTGATACATTCGGTGTAGACTTGGACGACCGGTCGTGGTCTTTCACCACGGGTCCTTTACTACTAGAAAGGCGGACGCCAATAAGAACTGTTGTGGAGTTTGCAGATCTAAACGCTCAGCAAGAAATTTTGCACGTCGGTGGTAGACTCCATCGGGAGGACGGACCAGCTCTTGTTGATAGTAGGGGAGTGTCCGCCTGGTGCTATGGAGGTCGCCTTCATCGCTGTAATGAACCTGCTTGGATAGGACGGGGTAGCATCGAGAACTACCTCAACGGTGTCCGTCATAGAGGCGGCGGTCCTGCAGTCAGGTATTGTGACGCCACATGCTGTATTCTACGGTGGTATCACCACGGAGGGCTCCACAGGGAGAATGCGCCAGCGGTGATACGCAGGGAAGGTAACAATCGTGTACGGGAGTGGTACCGATACAACCTTCGGCATATGGAAGATGAACCTGTTTTCATCTCTCAGGAGGAGGAGGGTGTCTATCAGTGGTACCTCAACGGGGTGTATTACGGTAGCCACCATCAAGACCAGGCAATACACCCCATGGAGCTGCAGTACATCAATGTAGTGCCTACTAAGGTAGACTTGTCAGCAGTAAGTCATGAGCCCATTTGTGTGATTTTTCAGGATACCCTGGACCGTCCTCTATCCAAGTTGGAGTGCGGTCATGAAATTCACTTCCACTGTATGAAGGAGTGGATCAGTTCTGCCCCCAGCCCAACTTGCCCAACCTGCTGCTACTCCATGACTGCTGAGGACTTGGTTGAGTTCTTGTAGTAATACATGACACAGTTGCATGTGGGCGACTACGAATGACCAGTCATGTGTTACAGATGGACATGGACACGCCACCCTAAGTAGCCATGAGCGGCTATTTGGACAAGGACAACAAAGCACCTCGTGGGCGGCCAAGGTTGACACTAGCCACAAGTCTGGTCGCTCAGTTGAATAAGCTGGGTGTGCCCATGAAGACCATGGAAGACCTTTCCAGGTGCCGGCAACATGCAGAGGACAATACAGACTGGAAGAAACTGTGCAGCTCGACACTCGACGACAAATCAGTATCAGCAGCTACTACACCTTGCTGATGATACTCACAAGACAGAAGTGGGAAAAACACTAAATTTCTTTTTTTAGTGCTCAACTACGCGAAATGTGTTTTATTATTATTATACATGTTCAACTGTACACAGACTGGCTGACTGCCATTCTCTACCACACATTACCGGACACTGTTGTGGAAGCTGATCTTTGCTGAAAGTTCCTCTGAAATGTGGAATAGATGTCAGAATTTCATCAATGTCAAAGTTGGTCAGTGGTCTCACGTTCCTGGTAGACGTAACCTCTTTCCTTTTTGTTCTTTTTTACCCCTCTACCCCTCCGTGTTCCAGGAAGTTGTAATCCTTCACCAGTGTGTCCTAAACCTATAATTTTTCCCAGAGCTGGTGCTAACAATCCAGCTGCTAATGCTCCGAGAAACCCTCCTTGCTTCTTGAGTTGAGTACTGGATAACTTGAGATCCATTCCTTCTCCTTTTTGCTTGGATTTTTTGATTCTGGTAACCTGTCGGCTTGTGAGCAAAAGCAAGTCATTTCCTGATAACTGATTTTTTGTTAACCGAAGTGTGATTCCATCATGAGCACTACCAAGTTTCTTCTTTTGGTTCGGAGTTAGCATCAATCCATATTCTACATACTGACCGATTTCCCGACCAGCTGTAGCTCTGTGTGTGCTTCCAGAAATAGCACCAGAAATACCAGCCAGTCCTAGTGTACCAAGGATGTTGGGAGCATGCTTGATCACAAATGGAGATATCTTCCCAACCAATCTTCCGATCACAGAACCGATACTACCACCTTTCTTGTGTGTTAGTTCCTTTGTTAATAAAATCTCAATGTCCTTTTCCAACTCATTTATGGTTCCTATCTACTATAGCATATCTTTTTCTTACACCACAACACTCATTTTGCCATTCATACCATTGAGTTTGAGATGACGTTCAGAGAGAATCAAACAGATGGTTTGGTAAGAAGCAGCTGTACCAGTGGGAAACTCAAACGGTTTTCCAAGTCTCCATCGAAGTTCGATATCAGCAGAGCTGCTCCTCAGCTTCTCCTTATGCTTACCCACATCTACATGAATGATGGTGTACAAAGACGCAAAATCCTCCACACTTACCTGACTTCCACTGTCTGTGTCAGCATATTTTTGGATGGCTTCTTGGAAAAGCATGTATGCTCTTGTATAATTCCGAGAAGCTGGACTGAAATTCATTTCCAAATCACGTTCTGGGAATCTATCGCTGTTGATGTACACAGACAAGCTTCTGAGGTCAGCATTATCAAAAACCTGGTTGTTTTGTTCTTGATTCCCACTTCGATTAGCTGCTTGGATGGCAAAGAAGATATGAGTTGGAAGTTCCTCATTGCTGTGAGTAGTCACTCTCCAGGATGAGTTTGTCTCCGTTGATCCATACTGATTTCTATAAACCCGGACTTGCTCGAAGTACAGATCTCGGAGGGTGGACTTAACCAACTTACTTTCAATCTTACTAGCTAGTTGGAGTGATGGTCTCACCTTTAGTATCCACAAAGAAAGATGTTTGATGTCAAACCTTCCTGGATCAACACCATTTGCTCTGTGAATGTAGTTGGCTGCTGATTCTCTAGTAAGATTGAGTGTATGCTTAACTCCCATGAATACTGTATCAACATCTTTACAAAACTCCAACAGTGATGATAAAGGCAGCAACATGGTTGTATCCTTATTTCCAGTCGTGATGAGTTGTCGGGCTCTGAATCCGGTATTGTAAGCAGGATTCTTTAGAGCTCCTTCCTGAAAATGCTGTCTGAAATTTGCTCCAGTAAGTGCTGTTGCGTTTGGGACATCGCCTTCTGCCAACAATACATCTGAATCCCTGAACTTATCAGGAGATGCTTGTCCAGTTCCTGTATCGTTGTACCAGAGCATGTTGGTGGCAGAACTTCTCCCATAATCATCACTAAACTGGACCAGATTGAGAATGGTAGAAGCTTGTAGTACATGACTATCAACTCTCTCTACCATGTTATTGTCAAGTTGATACTCAACAGTCTTGAAGAGTGACCATCCGTTGTTGGAAAGAGTAATGATATCATTAGGATCATAATTGGAGCCATCTGCTGCTTTGACAAGACGTCCACGAACCTCAAGCAGTGCTTTGTGAGGAAGAAGGTACTCATCAAGATCCTTGGTTTCTATGATATGCTGGTCTTTATTCATGTCATTGCTGTTCCTGGGTAAATATTCTATGTACTCATACTCAGTTGTTGATTCATCCCTTGGCGGGTCTGTGAAAAGATCGAAATGTGGACTTGTGTAAGAGGCCATGGTTTCTACCTATATATTTTTCTTTTTTCTTTTTTTCTACAACCTCTTCAGCCCTGAACCAGCAATGATGTTTGATAGGATAGCTCTCTGATTATCTTGGAGAAGCTCTTTACTCTTATCCAACAAAACTCGTTTGATGTCCTTGTTGTTTGATAATTGATTGATGGTATCTCTAACATGTGGATTGATAGCTTTGTCTTTACCAATAGTAGTAGCAAGCTGCTTTGCCTCTTTCTTTGCTTTCATTTTTACTGCTTTTCTGCCACCCTTAGCAAGATCTTTTGCCAAATCAAAGACCATGTCTGAAGTGATCTGTTCTTTTGCTGCCTCCACCGCTTTCTGAGCTGTCATTTTTCCTATGGATTTGACCTTTGGTGCTAAGATTTTGCTGGTGTTGTATAGTACACCTTTGGCTTTGTTGTACAGATTTCCAAGAAGACTTCCGCCGATAACCTTTTGTCTGGTAAGCTGATTTCGTTTCAAGAACATGATGTCATCTATCTAGTCTTATTTTCTTTCCCGGAGATGAAGACTGAACGTGGTTCTTTCATTGTTGAGGTTCAGTTCCTTTCCATCTTGATCAGTTATCCTCATTATTACATCCGATATTCTATCAGTTTTCGTTAATGGTAAAAACGTCTTCTCATTCGGTTGGATGTTGAGTTGGAATCCAGGAGGTTTATCCGGTGAAAAGGAGTAAATGACATCACCAGTTCTACCATTGAGATATGCCTCACTTACCAAACTACAGTGAATGAGGATGTTGTGAGTGTCAGTGATATTCACAATGAAGTCAGATGTAGAAGGTGTACCAATCAGTTTCTTGGAAAATCCGAGCACAGGAGCAAGTGATGATAGGATGTCAAAGTCAACCTTGTATCCATGTTTGAGGTAAATTTCACTGTGTAGAGTGTTGAAGTTTGGCTCAATCGTTATACCGTCATCATTTTCGATTTTGCTCTGGATATATCGATTGATGTCAGTCAAGTTGTAAGCACCTCTTGGAATGACAAGAGTTTTCCAGGCTTTCCCATCAAAAATCCGAATTTGGTTGTTTGAGGTGTTGATGTTGAACCAACTATACCAGATGGTAGAATTGATCAGAGCAATTTCATAGGTCTTCTTTTCATCAAGTAGTAATGGAGGGTTGAAATGATGCTTGAAAGTTTTGACTTGTCCCTGTGAATTGTGAACTGTGACTATCAAAAATAGGATGGTTTCCATGGTTCTATCTATACATAAGATTTATATATCTTATATATTTATATATCTTCTTAAATTTACATGTCAACAAACAATGGATCACTCGTAATATTTCGCTACTCCGAGTTTCATGCACTGTGTGCAATCATCAGGCGAACAATATTCTTCTTAAATTTATATATCTTCTACGCAGAGCTCACTGACTTGTCAGTTTGAGCACTCTGGCAAGGTACGTTCGGGCCTGATTGGAAATTTTTATTTCCATTGCTATCAGGTTCGGCCTCATTTCCTCTGTGCTGCGCTGATGAGTTCAAAAAGAACGAAACAGCATGCTGTCCGCAGATTGAGTATTTCGCTCCTGCTCTTGTAGCAGTTGAGCACTCTTGCGTGGGGTAGTGCCTTTGCTGTTTGCATTACGCAGAGCTCACTGACTTGTCAGTTTGAGCACTCTGGCAAGGTACGTTCGGGCCTGATTGGAAATTTTTATTTCCATTGCTATCAGGTTCGGCCTCATTTCCTCTGTGCTGCGCTGATGAGTTCAAAAAGAACGAAACAGCATGCTGTCCGCAGATTGAGTATTTCGCTCCTGCTCTTGTAGCAGTTGAGCACTCTTGCGTGGGGTAGTGCCTTTGCTGTTTGCATTACGCAGAGCTCACTGACTTGTCAGTTTGAGCACTCTGGCAAGGTACGTTCGGGCCTGATTGGAAATTTTTATTTCCATTGCTATCAGGTTCGGCCTCATTTCCTCTGTGCTGCGCTGATGAGTTCAAAAAGAACGAAACAGCATGCTGTCCGCAGATTGAGTATATCTTCTTGTATTCACTCGTTTTTATCACTTTATCATTCAACAAACGGTCCAAGATCTCAACTAGTTCGTTAATGACTTTCTTTGATGTATTTCCTGCCTCTCGGGAAGCCCAAAGTAAACCCAGTCTTTCTACTAACTCACCAGGTGATTTGTAAAATCTGATTCCACTACCTTTCAAGAGTTCATAGCGTGTGTGGAAGACTCCGTCCGATACAGGAAACCCAAAGGCATATGATTCTTCATCTTCCGAAGAGCTGTCTCTATCACTAAACCCTCGGAAATATGCTTCTGGAGTTGGGTATTCTGGACTTTTTGGATTGATACCTTTCTTTTTGTTTCTTCTCTTTTTCTTAGTGGACTGTGGTGATGATTGAGTTGCTCGATCTGCTTTCTGATATTGTACTGGTTTCACTCTACTACCGTAAGCACTGATCATGAAGTCTATCCATCCCCTCACCTTGTCTATGGAATTTATCACATGTTTCATGTTTCCATCTTTATCACTTACTGAACCAGGGCGCACTTGTACCCCTCTTATTCTTCCAAGAATATTCTTCATTTCTTTCAAGTCCTCACCTTCTCAAGTTGATCTCTCCTGCTGGTGATATTGGATGATTACTCCCCCTATACTTATTGATGAGGTCAATATCACTCTGGTTGAATGAGACATTAGTTTCTCTGATCCGAGAAGTTTCACCACCCGGTTCTGGAGTACTATTTTCGATGGGTTTGATGAATGAACCCACAACCGATGGAATTTGATGGAGGGCTGATGTGATTGCTGCTTTGTTAGTCTGAAGTTGTTCAAGGAGCGCATCCTGCCGTTTATCGTATTCCTCACTTTGTTTGGTCAAATTTTTAACAACAGGTTTTTGGAACTCTTCTACAAACTCCTCCTGCTGTTGCTTGCCTATCCTTTTTTCCAGTTGACGTTGCTTGAGAATTTCTCGATTTTTGAGAAAGGTGTCAATGACTTCCTTCCGATGTTCAGGATTTTCTACTTGTGTAAAATGTGGCATGCTTATCTACGAATACCTTTTTTTCTCACTTCTCCAAGAACCTATCGAATCCACATCGGTACATCTCTGGCTGATATGTTGCTGTTTTATCAAGCATGAAAAATGAATGTGGTTTCTTTGTTGCCATTTCATAGGCCTCCGCAAACTCGGTTTTCTTAAGATTTTTGGAGTGATAATGTGCTAGACATTGGACATCTCTGTTGTCTAACCCCTTGTACAGGAGGAAGCACTTGGTATTCCTCCGGATATATTTCGGTACATCATAGTATGATTGGCAAAGATATATACAGTTACATTTCTTGTTCCGAGAAAGACTGAAGTATTCCATCACCTTTGTCCTGTTCTTTTTGTCAATCTTGATGTCATCAAAAATTATCACCTTATTTTCCTGATCATCAAGATCCTCCACTGGACAAACCTTGTCTGGTTGTTCAATGATAAGATTACCAGGAGATATTCCATTGTAAAACCTATCAAGAAGTTGATATTTTGATTGTTGAGGATTTATTGTGTAAAGGATGATCTTATCACAGTTCAACCATGATTGTAGAAGCATATTACACAGGGTGTTTGTCTTCCCACACCCCGTTTGTCCGATCATCATGTAGTGACAATCAGGAAGCAAGTAGTGATGCTTTATTGGTTTCTCCTTGTGCTCATCAAAGTTGATCATTTCCATGGTTTGTAGATACAAACCATGGAAATGATCAACTTTGACGCTTTGCTTGCAAGGGTGCTGTATTATGGAATGCCCTCCCCAGCGACATCCGTGCCATCCATCACGCTCTGCAGTTTCGCACGCAGGTAATCCCCTATACCTGCGCCCTGTAGATGTCGACAAGCGAAATCTGATTTTTGTCTGTTCTCTTTCTGTTGTACCCGATCTCCCTCTGATGTACCGCTGACTCTACGTTGAAGATCAAAGTATTTGAATTATCATTCTCATTATGATTTTCATATTCGCTTTCATGTTATTGGGTTCTATGCCCGTTTGAACTTGCGAATCAAAATAAATACAAACAAACAAACAAACAACTATGAACCGAAGCACAACTGCTGCAAACATTAACTGCCCATTTAGGCAAGATAGCAACAGCTAAAAGTAAAAGAAGTAAGTAAGACTAGCGTCCTTCCAGCTCCAGGACAGTATGAACAGGCAACAACATAAATTTTAACAGCATTGCATCGTACATGCATGTAGCCATGCAGAAATAGTTGTACATTTAGTTGTGAATGCAAATCCAAGGCGGAAAGCAGTCAGGCGTAATAGATGCCAGCAATAGAAACCAGATCTGTGACGCATGTCACATGCATTCATGATGATCAATGCATCGTGGTTCACCACCATTGAACACAGTAGTACATGTAAATTACACAGAATTAGGAGATTAAATCTAACACATCTCCCTCGTGAAAGAAAAGTGATAAATATCACATGAGTGAGTAAAAGACGAAGACCACAAGAAGAAGAACATGACAAAAACAATGGCAATTGAATATGAAAACTCGGATGGAAGAAAAGGACCAAGGACCTACAAGACGTGCATGGTCCTCTCTCAGCTATGCTATAGTTCGAATAGCTTTGTTCCTGGGCTTTCTGTCCAGTTGCTTGGACGTCTGGAGAAGAGTTTCAAAGCCGGCATTCGTGCAACCTTGCAACAGCGCTTTCTCACCCCCACCGCACCGCTTCTGGCACTTCTTAGTATAGTCAGCCTGGCACACACATACACTCAGAAAGTTCTAATCTTTGTACACCGCTGTATCAATGGATACTATAGCCCACTCCTACAGCAACTCTTTACAACGACTGCTCCAAACACCGTGCTAACCGATCAGCGCATCACTAGGGGCCAAGTTTCCAACTTGCTCCAAGTCCCTTTCCTTCGCGGGCCTGCTGGTCGCTCGAGTATGATGTTTCACGGCAGTATTGCATGGAACGCCCTCTCGGCTGATGTAAGATCGATAACTGCTGCCGATCAATTCAAGAGAGCCCTATCTGATATTCACGTACTTAACTTGTAAACTCTATGCCAACAGTCCAACACCCCTCGCCGTACTTCATGTTCCCTGGACTGCTAAAAAGTGTCCCCATCCAACAAAGTCTGCCAATGTTCACACATATATTCTCATGAAATGCTTCCACTACATTTTATTTGTTATCACATTATAAAAAATTCACACAAATTGAGTGTCAGCATACACACAATGTCATAACAAACATTTCTATAATAATAATAATCATACCGCTTGCATGTCTTTATCTCTATACATTTCCTCATATAATTTTCTTCATCTTTCTGTGAGAACCGGACCTATAGGCCGGTAAGAAGGCAATCATGCATGTGCAATTGGTGAAGTAAAATAAAAGACAACAACAACAACAACGTGCTAGAGCTGATAGCCAGTCTGTTGTAGAACGTCAGTACTGCCGGTCAGTTTGGTGCAATGTTATTTAGAAAAGCGATCCTGTCAGCTTTTCTATTATTGTGTTCACATGGCGCTACCTAACGACACCGCCATTCAGACACGTTGTCTACGTAGCTACGTAAGTTTCTACGTAAGATGCTCGGTACCTGGCCCTGGACCAGGGAGCTACTCCATGGCTCCTACCATCGCGCCGGCTGGCCGCATGCGTGTGTATTGCAGACTTTTTGTTGTTGCCTTTTCGGATGTGCATGCACGAGGAACTTCCTTCTTTGGAACTGCTTCTTGCATGAGCTGTTTCGGATATTTCGTCTGGCCTGGCTTATTTCGTTTCGGCGCTGCTGCGACCTCCTTTCGCGGAATATTACTCAATGACAGGTGAGTTGACCAGTTCCCTTTGATTCATTTGCGTGTGTTGACTCTTTCATTTACGAAAAGTGTGCTGGTTTTGGGCGGAATGCAAAAAAATAATTGAAAAGCTGACAGGATCTCTTTTCTAAATTTAGCTTTTCCGCTGCCGAGGCCTCCTTTACGGAATACTCGATGACAGGTGATCTCTGAGTTGACCAGTTTCCTTCGATTCATTTGCTTATTATGCTCAGTGAGCCCTTTCACTAAATTTTACGGAAATGTGTGCTGATCTAATTCGGATTTAGATTCATTTTTATCTCTTTGCCCTTGTCTACAGTGTGCGAAGAACGCGAGTTCACCTTCTTGACGGTAAGGCTTATGTTAGATGTGTTGTCGAAATACTCATAATTATTCATTGTACATTAGTACGTTACAAGTAATGCGCTGGTCAGTGGCATACTATCGTTGGCAGTTCCCAATCTGGAGGGAAAGGTTCAAGGACCCATTGACCGAGTTTGCAAAATAAATTCGCATATCGGGGAGAATCTCCAGAGTCTGGGCGTTTTGATTTGTGAGTACCACCGAGATTGCACCGCCCCAAATACAGTTTCGTGCCGCCAAAGCAAGAATTACGATCTGCAATCAGTTTGTAGTACATGCAAGTAGTAGTAGTAGTAGTATTTATTATTTTACTAGGGCAATCCCCACAGACTGTGAGTCTTTTTACAGGGTACCCTAGGTTAGTGCCTGAAATAGAGCTGAATGAAGAAAGCCGTAAGTGTGTGAAATAGAGTAAAGAAAAAAAGAAAACGGTGGCTGCATACTGTGCCATTATGTGTTGCAAAAGAGGCTGTGAAGAGTACTGTTGGACATTGCAAAGGAGGCTGCCTGGCGGCATGCTGCTGGAAGCGAATTCCACCTGTCAGCAGCCAGGTAAGGCAAAGCATAGAAACCGTACCGTGACGAAGCATTAGGCAGGGCTAAAGCCAGGGCGGACTGTCCCCTGGTCAAGGCATTGGTATTATTATTATTATTTATTCACAATCACGTGGCACTAGCCAATGAAATGATGATGTGGGCGATAGCCAGCCATGGCGGTTATAGAGCTAGAGGGGAGAAAGAAAAAGAATGAAAGGGGAACTGAAAAGCAAGAGAAGCTAGGGCAGGGCTGGATATCAACTAGTATGTTGCATTCTGCAGTAGCTGTGTGAATGTATTGTAACATTGGCAGGATTTTAGATGTTGTGGGAGGAGAGACCAATGGCAGTAAGCAAGGAAGAGAGGAGATGTTATCATAGAGGCAGACCGCGCAATAGGGAAGCGGAGAGAGTTTCTGGTGCGCATGTCTTGAGATTGAGCAAACCAGCTTAGGCAGGAGAGAGCATGAAGAGGAGCAATGCCCAGCTTAATTTTATGAATAATGTCTGGCATGCCAAAAAACGCACGCGGACCGAGAGCGGCACAGCAGAAGCAAGGTGGTATAAGTCTGCGCTTGGAGTAAGGCGAGGAAGCCGAAATAATATTTTCAAAAGACGCCTATGCATAACTTCGAGTCGAGCAATCAGTGTTTTAGAAATGCCAGCCCAAATTATGCAGCAGTAATCAAAAATAGGCAGAATGTAAGATGTGTAGATAACATGGCGACAGTCGGTGTGGAGGTGGGTGATGTGTGATGAGAGAAATCCCATTACTGAGCTAACACGGCTGTCTAAATGTTCGATCTGGGATTTCCAGGTTAAGTGTTCGTCAATAATGACGCCAAGATGCTTGTGTTTTTCAACGATGCAGAGCGGGGTTGTGGTGCCTGGAAAGGTGAAGGGACTGGTTACTAATGAAGATAGGTCACAGGAACAACTGGGGGGGGGGGGATACACATTACAGCAGTTTTCGAAGAGTTGGGCTGCAATTTCCATTTTTCCATCCAATGAATAACGCCATCTATGTTGGACTGTAACTTGGCACTAGCTTCGGGGAGAGTGGGTGCTGTCACAAGTAGTGCTGTATCATCAGCATATAGTGATGTGTGATCCATTTCTGCCAGATCGTTTACATACATAAGAAAGAGGAGAGGCCCCAGGATTGATCCCTGAGGAACTCCAGACCGTACATGCCCTTTGGCAGACAGAGCAGAGCCGACACGCACCCTTTGCTGTCTGCCCGTCAGGTAAGTACTGAGCCACGTGAAGCAAGTACCATGGATTCCACGGCGCAACAGCTTGTATAGGAGCCCGCGTGTCCATACTGTGTCGAAGGCCTTGCTTAGATCAAAGAAACATAGCATGCTGTAATGGCCGTTCTCACGAACAGAAGACATCGATTGAACAAGTCTGAGAAGCTGCCAGGACGTAGAGTCGCCTTTTCGGAATCCAGACTGGGACGGATGTAGAACAGGAGACAGGTAAGTGTATAAGTGGTTGTACATAATACGTTCACACAGCTTGGAGATTGTTGACAATAACGAGATCGGGCGGTAATTCGATGCATCGAGCTTACTTCCCTTGTTCTTAAAGACCGGAGTTACAATTGCGTGTTTCCAAATAGCAGGGAAAGCACCAGTTGCAAAAGTGAGGTTAAAGATGAGGCTGAGAGGGTATGCAATACTGGAACAAAATAGTTTCAGGAGTTCATGAGAAATACCGTCCGCTCCCGCAGCCTTTCGGGTCTTAAGGTTGCGGATTTGCTTTGCCACAGCAAAAGGCGTGGTGGTGACATCTTGCAACGTAGGTGTAGTTCTTCCACGTGATGGGGCGTCGGGTAGCTTGAAGTCTGGCACATTCCATGAAGGATCATCTTGTGTTCCAAAACCAATAAACTGTTCGTTCAAAGCATCTGCCACACCCACAGGGTCAGAATATAGAGTACCAGCGACAGAGAGCTTAGTTACAGTCATTCTGCTGTTGCCTTGGGGAGATCGAAGCTTCCGGACAAACTGGAATAAACTTGGTGATGCGGGTCTTGCCGTGGATGCACTTAGGGATGAGATGTACAGACGATGGGCAGTTCGAGACATATTGCGAGTAACGTTTCGTTCTCGTCTGTAAATAGCGAAGTTGTCAGCCGAGGGAAACTTTCGGTAAACACTATACGAATCTCGTTTGCGAAAGGCTAAAGGGACAAGCTTATCTATTTTTGCGGATTTTCTTTCATAAAAAATAATCGTCACAGGCTGCTCTTCGGAGGTGTCCGCGTCCCAGCGGTCCGGGCAAGCGACCGCATCTCAGTGGGACACTTGTCCGTGGCCTTTGTACAGCTGTACTGGAATCTGTGGGAGAGCCTTTCCAGGGACTACACACCTGGGTCCCGGGTATGGACAAATATTTATTTGTTTTTGCTGAGAAAGAAACGTTGGTGCATGAAAAGCTTTCTGTTCACGCCAGCGCCTTTGCTCTAGTAAAACATTGCTAGCTGATAATGGTCATTGCTCGTGATGTCAACTTAGAAGGTGACAAGAAGCTGGGTTTCTTGCCATTTCCAACTTCCTGACTCTGAAAATGTAGCTTGAACTACTTGTAAGAGCTCCAAATATTTCAGTTTTTCGATGAGCTAGACCTATTGTTGCGACCTGCAGAGATGAGGAGCAAGTGAGGCGTTGGATTAATGCCAATAATGGTGTTTATGGCTCGGACGACGCCAGCGGTTTTCACTTGTCAGGAGGACAGCCAAGGGACAACGCGTTTGCACTGCTTACGGATTCAAGCGGATGGAGTGCAGACCAGATAAGAAGACATAATCCGGCTATTCAAATAGCTTGGGCTGCTAGACTCCTGGAAACATGGACAAGAATCTAAACCAGTCCACGGAAACAATATCACGCCACACAGGAAGCTAAATGGCAAACCAATCAAGTTCTTTGGTAGTGAAGCCGTTCACCAACATTGTCCGGTTGCATGGCTAATGTCACTCAAACAAGACCAATGGATGTCACATGTACCTAAAAGATATGCTGTTGATCAACCACAACTCCAATACCACTGAGCAGCGTCTTCTATACAGATCCAATTAGATATTCAAGTATATGAGTGGAAGTTGCTGGAATAGTCTCTCCTAATGACCGCGTATTTGGCATAATATTCTCTATACTACACTCTAGAGCTACTTACCTTTTCCGACATTGAACTCAGGCAGTGACCACTCGCCCGCAGAATGAGCCAATTGACACAGAAGCTAAGTACCATGTGCATCCGTCGCGAGAGAAACACGCAAGTCTGCAAGTGAAGTGAATGTACACCCACTGATTTTCTCTTATGCCGATATCAGACATGACCTGAGTGAAACGTATGAAGACTTGCACCACAGTACTGCACAATTCCATAATTATAATTATTGCGAGGCCTTGTGAAATGATTCTCAATGCGCACCTGATCTACGCCACACGGAATACATCGGATTATAATCGCCAAGACAGCTGCCTATGTCTCTCTCTCTCTCTCTCTCTATCTCTCTCTCTCTCTCTCTCTCTCTCTCTCTCTCTCTCTGTCTGTCTGTCTCTCTCTGTCTCTCTCTCTCTGTCTCTCTCTCTGTCTCTCTCTTTGTCTCTCTCTCTGTCTCTGTCTCTGTCTCTCTCTCTGTCTGTTCCTCGTCAGTTCCGTGCTGCCGCAGTCCCGTTTCTTCTATGAACTGAGAACATTGCAAAGCAATTGTATGTGTGGCTGTCAATGTACATGTGTGTGTGTGTGTGTGTGTTTGTGTGTGTGTGCACGCGCATGTGCGTGTGTGGGGGGTATGTGTCTGTGTTGCCGCAGTCCCGTTTCTTCTATGAACTGAGAACATTGCAAAGCAATTGTATGTGTGGCTGTCAATGTACATGTGTGTGTGTGTGTGTGTTTGTGTGTGTGTGTGTGTGCACGCGCATGTGCGTGTGTGGGGGTATGTGTCTGTGTGTATTGGTGTGTAGGTGTGGGTATGTACATGTATGTGTGTGTGTGTGGGGGGGGGGGGTGTGGATGTGTGGGCGTACATGTAGATGTGCAATGCTTCGATTTCTCTCTCTTCTCTTCTCTTCTCTCTTCCTGTCGGTGTCTCCCGCTTCTGGGCCGGCATGGCCCATGCTTCATGCGTGCTTGTTCCTGGTGTTGTTATGTCTACTGTGTCCTGCCGCTACTCCGGCTTTGGCCGTGACCACGATGTGTCTCCCCATTTTCTCCTTCATCCTTTCCTTTCTCTTTTTGCTAAAAGCTTCTTCTCGCCGTGACCACGATTTTTCTTCTTCTTCTCCATTATTCTTTTTCTTTCCTTTCTTTCTCTTCTTCCTTTGCTGAGAGCCTTCTGTTCCCATATTTTCTTTTCATCTGTGTCCCCATTCCTGGGTTACTTGGACTTCATTCGCTTCCCTGTCATTGGACATGTTCAGTCCGTTCGGTTTGCGAATTCAAATATACACAACCAACCAACCAACCAACCTGTCTCTCTCCGTCTCTGTCTCTCTCTCTCTCTCTCTCTCTCTCTCTCTCTCTCTCTCTCTCTCTCTCTCTCTCTCTCTCTCTCTCTCTCTCTCTCTCTCTCTCTCTCTCTCTCTTTCTCTCTGTATATATCTGTCGATCTATCTCTCGTCTGTCTGTCTTTCTCCTTCTGCCTGTCTTTGTCAGTCTGCCTGTCTGTGTGCCTCTATGTTTCTCTCTCTCTCTCTCTCTCTCTCTCTCTCTCTCTCTCTCTCTCTCTCTCTCTCTCTCTCTCTCTTTCTGTGTGTGTCTATGTGTTTCTCTAAGTCTTCGTCTCGGTCGTTCTATCTGCCTGTCTGTGTTTACTCTCCAACTGTTTCCCTATCTCGGTCTGTCTCTTTGTCTCTTTCTCTCTGAGTCCGTGTCTCTATTCGTCGCTCTTTATGCGCATCCCTCTGTTTCTGTCTCTGTCTTTCTGTGTCTGTCTCTATCTCTGTACCGGCCGCTGTTCTGCACATAATTTAATCGTGTGGCACCACATACGTGGCTGTATATTTACCTATGCGTGGGACATTCACACCCAAACACACACACACGCACACACACATACACATACATTGTCTGTCTTTGTCTGTTTTTCTCCTGATTCTGTGTGTCTGTCTCTCCTGTTTTTTCTTAATGTTTGTCCCTCTCTTCTTGTTTCTGTCTTTCTGGGTCTGATCGTCTTTGTCTGTCTGTCTTTGTCTCTGTCTCTTTCTCTCTGAGTCCGTGTCTCTGTCTGTCGCTCTTTATGTGCATCCCTTTGTTTCTGTCTCTGTCGTTCTGTGTCTGCCTGTCTCTATCTCTGTACCGGCCGCTGTTCTGCACAGTCATAATGAAATCGTGTGGCGCCACACACGTGGCTGTACATTTACCTATGCGTGGGACATTCACACCCAAACACATATATATATACACACACATTCTCTATCTCTAAAATCCATACATCCTGTACACACACCTTGTACACACTCTCTCTAACGGTCTCTAGGCTGCACTGCAATTGATATACATTAGCTCAAATTTTCGGGCAAGGCCCATCATCAGATATCTCTGTCTGTTATTCTCCTGAGTCTGTGTGTCTGTCTGTCTCTCCTGTTTTTTTCTTAATGTTTGTCCCTCTTTTTCTGTCTTTCTGGGTCTGATCGTCCTTTGTCTGTCTGTCTGTCTCTTTCTCTCTGAGTTCGTGTCTATGTCTGTCGCTCTTTATGCGCATCCCTTTGTTTCTGTGTCTGTCTGTCTCTATCTCGGTGCCGGCCACTCATCTGCACATAATGAAATTGTGTGGCACCACAGACTTGGCTGTATATTTACCTATGCGTGGGACATTCATACACCCACACCCACACACCCAAACATACACACACATACACATACACACTCGTACGCTCGATCATACAAGTACATGTAGTACTGCAGAAGTCACATCTGAGATATTATTAAAACTCTCTCTCTCTCTCTCTCTCTCTCTCTCTCTATGCCTGCCGCTGTGCTGTCATACAGATAGTGAAATTGTGTGGCACAGAACACGTACATGACTGTATATTTACCCACACGTGGGACATTCACGCATGCACACGCACACACACACACACACATGACCTGCAGGAAATAACATTTCATAGCTACAAGACCTTCAAAGAAAGTCGTGGTGTCAAGAAGATATACAATGTCACGTAGAAGGATAATTGTAAAACAGCTTGCTGTCTAGAGCATTGGTAATATAAATTATCATATAATACATGTACATGTAGTAGGGATACTCTAGAGAGTCAAACTATCGGATAAATTAATGGCAAGCGAGAGTCTCTACTTTTTACAGTAGAGTGGATGGGTATGCAGACCAGCGTAAGTCATAACAAATTGATAATAAAGTGTAACCAATGCTCGCGTACATCACATGTCCTGTACCACTATAACCACACACAAACGTCCAGGAGAATTTCACGTACCGATGGATCTATCATGCTGCCGGGATCCCTCATATATCTCATACTGTGGTACATAACCCTCGGAGAATTGCAAGGACCTAAATACGGCAAGCAAATCAGGGATTTTAGGTGCAAGACCCGTTGTTCTAGTTGTCTAGACTGCACTGTGTTCTTGAAAATACTGAGCCTCCACGTTATATCTGTTGATGTGGCATCCGTTGATCTCGTTTGAGTAGTAGTAGTAGTAGGCATGCACTGCATTACATTTTGATGAAAGGTTCGATAGCTGATGAATGGATTTATCATTTGGCTTCCTGTGTGGGTACTGTTTCTGTGGATTGGTTCGGAGCAATGTTCAGATGGTCCAGGCACTTGGCCAATTAATTACGGCAGTCCAAGCTAGTTGAATATCCGGATCACTTTCTCTCATCTGGTCTACACTCCATCCGCTTGCATCCATAAGCAATGCAAACGCGTTGTCCATTGCACACTGTGACAGGCACGTAACTTCTGCATGCAATTCTGGGAGAGCGCACAGTGGCAGGAGGTGCTGAGACGATCTGCTATAAATGCTCGAAATAATCTGTCATCTGCCTGCTCCAACTTGGCTGTCCTCCTGACAAGTGAAAACTGCTGGCGTCTTCAGGGCCATAAACACCATTATTGGCATTAATCCAACGCCTCCCTAGGCTAGGCCCTTGCTCCTCATTTCAGCTCCTCATCTCTGCAGCTTCTAACAATAGGTCTGGCACAACGAAAAACTAAACTTGATACTTGGAGCTCTTAGTTCAAGCTACATTTTCAGAATCAGGAAGTTTCAAATGGCAAGAAACCCAGCTTCTCTTCACCATTGGCATCACGAGCAATGCCCATCATCAGCCAGCAATGTTACTAGATCAAAATGCCAAAGGCGCTGGCGTGAACAGAAAGCTTTTCATGCAGCAACGTTTCTTTCTCAGCAAAAACAAATAAAAAGGAAAGGAACAAAAAAGGAGCCCCGCGCGCCAGGGATTTGTCCATACCCGGTACCCAGGTGTGTAGTCCCTGGAAAGGCTCTCCCACAGGTTCCAGTACACGGACAAGTGTCCCACTGAGATGCGGTCGCTTGCCCGGACCGCTGGGACGCGGACACCTCCGAAGAGCAGCCTGTGACGTTTATTTTTTATGAAAGAAAATCTGCAAAAATAGATAAGCTTGTCCCTTTAGTCCTACCCATCTCGTTTTTTCTTTATTTGATGTCGGAGGGTACTGGTCAGCCAGGGGGGGTTCATATGGATACGCTTGACAGCCGGCGGCTTCCGCCTGGGCAGAAATCTTGCACAGATGTTATGGAAGATAGAGTAAAAGTTGTCCACAGATATGTCAGGATCGCGCCTCTCCAGGCTCAAAGCTGCTGGCCAATGTATGTGGGACATGGCAGTATTCATACTCGCGACAGTGTTGCTGTCTAGAGAATCCAAAGAAAATACACTAAAATCAGGGACATCCAGGGGAGTCGAACGAGCATCACGAGAACGATATGTGGGCATTTCTGGGCAGGGTACAGTACGGATGTGGCCAACCACGATAGAATGATCGGATTGACCAAGTGGTGCTGTAGCACGGAGGCAGGATATAGAGTCCGGTATATCAGTGACAACTAGGTCGAGAGCTGCCCCCATGCCAGACAATGACTCATGTATTGGAAAATTTACGAGCTGCGTGAGAGAGAACATGCCGAAAAGACTGTGAAGCTGGCGACCAGCGGCATCCGTGGTAGTTCCATGCCATTGACATGACTTAGCATTAAAGTCTCCCATCAACATGATAGATGTTGTTCGGTTCTTAAGGGTACTTAGACAGTGCTGGAGGGAATTGCAGAAGGTGTTGATACTTGATGGAGTAAGGGCTGGGATCTATTTGATCTAAGTACAAAAAGCTCGGCAAGTAGAGGGCTGCGGCGGCCATGCACACATTTATAGATAAGGCAAAATATCTTTAGGTTATAACGGATGGCGACAGGAATAATTTTGTGGCGTTGACAAATGGTGGCGGTTGGGTGGCATGGTGGGTAGCCAAATGTTATCCTGAGGCTACGTTTGAAGCATCGAATGAGTGTGTTGTATAGGGATGCTGATATCGTGTGAACGTAGCAGTTGCTGGCGTGCTTCATGGTGGATTGGATAATGCTTAGGTAAAAGGAACGTTGTGCCTGGGTGGTGATGTGATGTCGTATTCTGCGGAATGCGGCCAGCTTACGGTTGACGTCAGCAACAACTTTCCCGACCTGCTCCTTGAAGGCAAGGTGCTGGTCGACTAGCACTCCAAGGTAACGGACACACTGGGAAGGGGATACTGGGAAGTTACCACAGATGACAGTGAAGGTAGGTGGAAATGGGGTTGTCTTCCGGCGGACGATTAATAGTTGAGTTTTGTCGGGGTTCAGTAGGAGGCCCAGTTCCGTGAGGTGTGATTTAACCGCATCGAAGCTCTCTGATAGTCGGCCCTGTATCGTGTTGATGCAGCTGCTCGATGTGTAGAGTACTATATCGTCGGCGTAGAGTATGTTAGATGTGTGAGTTGGTGTGACGTCTGTTACGTGTCTTGTGTAGATTGTGAAAAGAACGGGGCCCAGGACAGAGCCTTGAGGTACCCCTCGACTACAGGTCACGGAGTCGCCGGATGTTTTTGTGGAGGGGTTTGTCACTGTCTGTCGACGAGCGCTTAGATAGGAGGCGAACCGAGACAGTGCTGTGCCACAAATACCGCAGGAGTAAAGCTCGTTGGTGAGTGGCTGGTGCTTGACCCGGTCGAACGCCTTGCTCATGTCCAAGAATAACACTCCGGTGTTCTGACCGTCATCCAAGCGTTGTTGCCACTTTGATATAGCCAGTGAAAGTGCATCCTCTGTGGAATGATCAGAGCGGTAGGCGAACTGTTGGGGAGGAAGAATGTTGAGCTCTGGGTGGGTGTTGATATAGCGCTGCAGTTGATGAAGGACGATCTTTTCTAGAAGCTTGGATACGATGGGGAGTAGAGATATGGGGCGATAGTTAGAGGGACATTCTGGATTGCCTTTCTTGAAGAGGGGGAATACAGACGCTACTTTATATATGTCTGGAAAGGAACCGAGGGAGAGTGATTCGTTGAAAATGAGACAGAGGGGACCGGCTAGTTCTTCTGCACAGATCTTCAGAGGAAGGGGTGGGAGTTCGTCGGATCCGGTGGATTTGAAAGGGGAGATCTTCTTGAGGAGCTTGCAGACTTCAGTGGTAGTGACAGGGGTGAAATTTGCGAAACTGGTGAGCTGTCGGGGGCCTTGGGGGATTTGCAGGGAAGGGGGTCGCTCTGAGTCAGAGACGACCGATCCAAAGAAGTTGGTGAGGCTGGAAACGTCGGCTTTGAGAGGTGTTGGAGTGGTGTTCCGACCAAGGAGTTTGTTGAGCAGTTTCCATTGGCGGCGAGGATCATTTTGGCAGTCTGAGAACTCCCTTACTAAATATTGATTCTTTAGGCGTTTGTTAAGCAGCGTGCCTTCTCTTCTTGCTGCATGGTACAGTTGCAAGAGCTGGGTGTCAGTCGGGTTTCTCATAACCCCGCGGTGAAGATGTTTTCGACGGTGGAAGAGATTTGTTAGCGCTGGTGTACACCACGGGGATGGCTTAGGTTTCCGTGATTTCTGACTGCGACAGGGCCGTAGTGGACACAGCGTGTTTACGGCCAACAGGACGCTGTCGCGAAACGCTGATGCTGATTCATCCAGCGATTGGAAGGTGCCGCTCGTCGATTCGGCCACATTCTTTGCGATTTCGGTTTTCAGCATATCAGGGCTGATTGAAGACAGAGGTGGTCGGCGGATATGTCGTATCCCTGTAGTTGCGGGTGATGAAGCTCTACCAGGGGCGCTGTAGGAGAAAGTTACAAGGTGATGATCACTGACGTCTACTACGGGATGTACAGCTTGGTTCCAGATGAAAGCTCTGGAACTGCCTGGCGCACGACCTAGCAACTGTTGATCGACCAGTACAACGTCTAGACATGATTGGCTGGGGAATCGTGTGGGAGAGGAGATTATGTTCTCAAGGTGAAGTGAGCTGCAGAACTCTTTGAAATGGTGAAGGTGGGATGTGGGTGGTGTTCGCAGTGTGTCACAGTTTAGGTCACCCAGAACAATCATCGGTGCACGTGGGTTGTAGAGATGATCGGCGGTATCTGTAAGAAGCTGCCAAAAGCCCACAGTGTTGTTTGGGGGCCTGTAGACACAGGTCAGTGTAAGCTGGTCAGTTTTTGTGGTCTGCACCACAATGCAAAAGACTTCAAGCTGGTTTGGATTTGGGAAGGTGATGGCAGTGACAGTGAGTGAGTGCCTGACATAAAAACATATTCCTCCACCTTGCTGGCTGGTCCTGTCAGATCTAAGTATAGAGTAGCCAGGTATTGCAACTAGGGCATCGCTTATAGTGTTATTGAGCCAAGTTTCAGTAATGGCTAATACATCTAGGTTAAAATTATGCAAAACGTGGTGGACTTCTTCAACTTTGTTCCTGAGGCTGCAAATGTTGAGGGTTCCTACATTAAGGCTAGTGTGGGGTAACTTACAAGTGTTTGATGGAGGAGGAGGGGAGAGTGGTGGCTGCACGCCTGTGGCTGTAGACCGGTTAGAAGCTGCCCTTGCGTCTGCGGATCCGCTTGAGGAGGTTTTCGACCTCTTTCGCACTGGCTTCGTTAGCCCACGTGACCTGTGGGTCTGTGTCGTTGTTCTGGCATTCCGAGGTGGCACTGTTACCTGGGCGAAAGGAGTTCTTTCCCCTCTTCACTTTCCCCTCTTCAGTGTCCGGTGATGGGTGTGTGGTTTTCCCCCTGGAGGTGGCCAGAGCAGTCGTCGGCGTGACTGGGGTGCAGGCGACTGTGTTGGGGGCTGGCGACGCTGCTGGCTTCGCTGGGGTCAAGCTTGTGTGCGGTACTGCGGCTGCGACCACCTCAGTGCTGGCAGGTGGTGCGCGTGCGGTTGGACTTTGCAGGGCTTGACTGTACGTGTTTGGTGGTGGTACAGCTACAACTACCTCCGTGCTGGCAGACGGGCCTTGACTGCACGCCTCCCCAGCTGGTGGCGGTGTGCATGTCGTGGATGTCTCAACTACCTCCGTGCTGCCAGACGGGCCTTGACTGCACGCCTCCCCAGCTGGTGGTGGTGGGGCTCGCCCTGTACGGGGTGGTGCACGTGCGTTTATGCCCTTATTTGGGCATTGTGCTGCGAGGTGGTCAGGGTTGTTGCACACATTGCAAGTACGCACCTGGCCATCGTAGCGTACGCGTACAGTCAGCCCGCCCTGGGTTTTTATGACGGACGGGATGTGGGTGCCCTTGTTTAGCTTGAAGGTCAAATGTCGTATACCCGTAGCAACTCTCAAGCCAGATTTCGTGACAATGTGCCCATGCCGTACTCCCTGCGTGCCTGCGCATGTCCCGTACCCCGCCAAACCGACAATGAGATATTGGTCAGAGACCCAGATTGGTTCATCCAAGACTCTGATTTCAACCAGGGGTTCCGTGAAAAAATGGACAAGAATGGCGGTTCCGTCCAACTCAATGCCGTGATCTGCCATGGCCATCGCACTCTCGTTGGACAGGAAAGTTACAATGCATCGACTATTTGCACTTATCTGTACCGATAAGAGGTCATCATAGCCGGAGGCCGCGATCGCCTCAGCCACATCCAAGATTTTGATGTTCCGGGGGCAGACAAACTTCACGGAGTTCTGCTTCAGCTGTTCAGCAGGCACATCTTTCCAGACCGGAAACGTTTCCTCGTTGTTCATTTCTTGATTCCTGATAGACTGGACTTATGACATATGAAATTGGCAGGCAAAACGATTAAGGAAAAAACACACTACAAAGGAGCGTCAAAAACTGCATCCGACTTGTAAACTGACGTAACATTTTTGCAAGAATGTGGAGTACATGTACCGTACTTTCTCTGTTGCTGTTTCAGTTGCCGTCATGTCGCTAAAGAAAGGTTCAGTAGAGAGGCTCCGCGAAACGAAAATTGCGACAGTCCTTGCGAAAGTGTGTATGAATGTTTGCACGAACTTTGCATTCTGCACATTTTCGTAGTTTGCGCGGGCCAAGTGCACGTACGCCATGACCTGATCTCACGAAATTTCCTACGACAGTTCATTTCGCGTTCCCTGCAAGTTTCGCGTCCAAAGTTGCGAAAGTTGCGAAAGTTCCTGCGAAGTTTGGCACTTCATGACGTAGGCGAAAGTTTGTACGCATTTTCGTTTTGCAGAACCTCTCTAGTGACTCATTTGTTTCATACCAGATGAGTCAATGAGTCGGTGTGGCTTAGAATCTTTCGCTGTAGAAGAAATCTATTCGTATGTCTATTGGAGAAATAATTGTATTCACTGGTTATAAAATAGGTTAAGACAAACTCACAGAATAAATACCATCGGTCCCTTGGTGTTCGTCCTAAAGAGGTTCGACTGGATATAGTAGTAGTAGTAGTATTCTTTTATTTTCCATCGGAAGCCTCAACAGTGATGAACACAACTCTTAAGAGGGCCGATAACAGGGTAGAGGGGTGTGGGGTGAGAAAATAATAATAAGAGATATTTAAACTAAACTAAACTGATACTTGGAACAATAAAGCAGCAGTAAGCAGTAAGCAGTAAACACAGGTATACAATACAAGCGATGCAGATCAATGAGGCCGTTTGCTGAAAAGAAGATCTAAATACTTCTGAAAAGACGCTGCGTCTTTAAGCATGGTCATAATGGGATAGTGCAAGAATTAAAGAGATGTTTTTAAAAACGAATTTAAACTAGGAACGCAGTAAACACAGTTATACAATACAGGCGGTGCAGATCAATGAGGGAGTTTGCTGAAAAGAAGATCAAAATACTTCTGAAAAGACGCTGCGTCTTTTAGCATGGTCTGAAGGTGCTTAGCAAATGTAGTGCGGTGCTGGGTGCGCCACTCCACAGGCAATATCATTCATACTCACCAAAAGATGTGTAAGATTGTATTATTGTGGAGTGCCTTGTTTATCTCTCAGTACCTCCAACCATAGCCTTGCCCCTTTTATCCTCAGGATCAGTGTAGTTGTTGGAACGAGGTGTCGGACTCAGCAATGTATTTGTTTACATTTTAATACATGTTTATTGTTCCTCCTTTGCTGTGTTGTTCTAGAAAATCGTGGACTAACAGTTTAAAGTCATTGAATTACTTCCAAAAGTTGTGTCGACATCAACAGGATTACCATTTCAGTGCAATATGATGCAGGATGGCCTTATCACGATAACCCATGATAAACCATTATAAACACAGAATCAACAAAAACATCTGCGACACGCACCTGGCTACATTTCTCAAATAAATCTGATCTAGGGTGGGGAAATCTGAAATATCTGAAAGCAAGACAATTTTATGACAGTCATGAAATTCTGCAACAGCAAGCTGCAACATGCACAGAATGACCTCCGTATAAAAAAAGTATCACCACCACCAGACCACTACTCGCATGTCATGTTTCCCCGCAGAAGAACATGCAATTGCATTATGCTAGTGCCATTTTCTGCAAGAAAAGGCTTGCACATCAATGCGTCTAATACGGTATTGATATGATGTGAAGGCCATCATTTACATATTGATATAGGGCATTCCATTGATTGGTACATGGTGACAGAAAAAACAAAAGAAATTATAGCAATAAAAACTGCTTTATGGCAGTTTTCTAAAAAAAGGTTATTGTGTTCTAGTCCATGGACCCCGTCTAAAAAGTAAGAAATTAACGAAATGTGATAGCCGAAAATTAAAATTTCACACAAAACCTCACAATAATCACACACAGAATAAAAAGCTACATGTACTCGTAGAAGACCTTTTCCCCTCGTGATCCTCTTTCCTATGCATGCATGTTGCCAATTGTTGGTGCAGTACAAGTTTGGTGTTGAAAGCAGCATTTCAAGTGTTGTGATTATTGTGAGGTTTTGTGTGAAATTTTAATTTTCGGCACATTTTGTTAATTTCTTACTTTTTAGACGGGGTCCATGGACTAGAACACAATAACGTTTTTAAGAAAACTGCCATAAAGCAGTTTTTATTGCTATAATAATTATTGTTATTGCAAGAGCTGATTGTCAAGTAACTGGTGGTGTTAGTGGACAGTATAGCATAACGTGTAGTTCTTTGGTCTTTTTTTCTTTACTATGAATATGAAAACAATCACAGTTCGCTCAGTACTTGCACCTTTAACTTCCAGTGGCTCAAGATGATGAACTGCATGCTTGTGTACCTTCCCAGCTACTTAAACTTCTACTATCCGAACAGCACCATCCTTACCTGGATAGGTCATAAGCACACGTCCAAGTGGCTAGTGTGCAGTTGCGGTGTCCTTATCCATCACAAGCACGATATCTCCTTAGGGTGATGCTGTTGAAGCAACCACATCACTTGGTTGCTTAGCTTCGGAACAATCTCTTTCAGCTAACGTTTCCATACCTGATCTACAATACGTTGCACAAACTCCCAGCGCTTTCTTGGGTGAGCTTGAGTCATTGTAGATGTGTTGGCTTCAGCAGAAATAGTTGCCCTAGCATGGCCAATGAGAAAGTGTTGTGGCAATAGCAGCTGAATGTCTTCATGCAGCACTAGTTTCATTGCCTTGGCCCTTACCTAGAACACACCACCAAAGTGTGGTGCACGTGGTGGCTTGAAGTACCAGGTAATGTCGCGGTATGACCTTTCTGCTGCTAGTCTGAAGTTGTCGAGAAACTTGACAGCTGCTTTTACCTCTTGATCAGCCACACGGAAATTGGTACCGTTGTCCGATTGCATCTCTTGTGGCACACCACGTCGCATGGTGAATCGGGGTCTAAGAGCCAGGAGAAAACCGTCGTTGTCCAGAGATAACCTCGAAATGACAAGCCCTAGTCAGTAGGCATGTAAACACACATACATATCTCTTTGAGTTGTGACCGATCTCGACCCTGGCGTGCATAGAAGGGGATGACATAGCCGACACTTATTATGGCAAATGACTGATGTGGTCCAGTTGTCTTGATGTCGGGAAGTGGTGGCATTGCTGGTGTTGCTGTTTTGATATGGCCCTTGCGGCAAAGAACGCACTTGGCCTGATGCCTCCAGGTGGCCTGCATCACTGGAGAGAAGCCACTCACCCGGCACAAGCCTCCACGAGTGCTGTGTGCTCCTCATCGTGAAGTGATACCTTTCCCAGTGAACGTCAACAGGCGTGTTGATGTGTTCGACGACAAAGTGCAGTGGATCCATGCGTTGAGGGGCTGGATCACTGGAGAGAAGCCAATCATCTTGCGAGAGCAGTAGCGAGTGCGTGTGCAGTTCAGCTCCTTCTCTGCATGATCAAGTTGCTACAGACCTTGAAAGCTGATTTCATACACCACTGCCACAGGCTATGTCTGTCAGCTAGCTACAGCAACATTATCCTCTTCATGAATGTTCAAAACTATTTTCTTGGGTCAAAATCAGCTCTCCACTGTCTACAACACAGCATGATCGCATGTGCATGGACAGGATCCGACGGCGATGCAGCTCTGCTGGAAGGAAGCAAAGTTCTCCTGTCGCCAATGCCATCCCTTGTCAGTGTCACTCCAGAAAAAATAAATTTCAATTTCAGAAGCTACGAATTCAACGCATTCCAGTCTGCTTCCACCAAGACTACTACAGGGCATCTCATTTGACAAGGTATATCAGTAGGACTTGCACTAGTCACAGTAGGACTTGGAAAAGTCACAGTAGCAGTTTTCAAGATTACTAACCATTACAACAAGTATCAGAACATCAAAACAAACCTCGTGTAGATCCACAATTTCAGAGTCAACCCATCGATCTACAAAATACATGTAGGTTCCCTTTCCCGCCAGCTGGACATGCATGCATGCATGCTCTCACCAGTCCGGGAGTCGTCAAACGCCGGTACTTGACGACTCCCTGGCTCTCACTTGTCAGCCAGCTCACACGTCTTGTCGTGCACGCGCAGACGTCCAGCACACACGCGTGTCGAAATGTTTTTTGGCGGGTAGTCGGCAAAAAAATAAGTGAGGGTCCCTTTAGTCCTTCGCATTATTCGCAGGGTGGGGGTGACATCGGTTGGACGAGTATGACGATTACGAAGACAGTTGAACATGATAATTTTCAAATGTAACTCAAACTACTTTGGCAATTTTACTGATTACACAAGAAATCAAGTAATGAATAGAAGAACTCCGATGGTGAGCTAGGTGTCAGGCCGCCGAATGTCTCAGTACTCCTTGTCAGTTTTGTGCCATTTTGTCGCACTCGCTAACTGTATAAGATCTGGTAACGCTGGTGGACAGTTGGTCATAACTCGTAACATTTTGTCCTCCTTTTTCACCATGAATAGAAGAAGTAATGTTTTCTCTTTTCCATGTTGATCTATAACATGCATGGGCATCTTGGTAGGGGTACACTCCAGTTTGTTGTACTTATGTCCACTTACAACTTGCAAGTACGGAAAAGGCACAATTTTCCGAACTTCGACACTCCATAAGTACAACAAAGTGAATGATATATCCCCGGATGCCAAAGCATACTATGAGGATTTTACGAGCGTAATGCGAGAATCCATGAAAGCATAATTCCATGATTTCGCGAGCATAATCCGCCGGAGCCTACACATAATGCATGGCTGCGCTCTTTATCTGCTGGCTCTAGTATGAAATACCCCAGTTCTATTTGGCCCCTTTGCCCTCTGTTTTCACTCTTTGCACGAAAGGGGAGATCTTGTATCATCCGTGTCATGCCTATCATGATTTTTGTATTGTATTGTATTGTATTGATGTATTTGAATTCGGTATCTCAACAGTACAATGTACAACTTGGGAAGATGCGAATGACATAGATACATAAACATAAAAGTCGAGTAGGTGCTACAGCTGATCATTTTATCACAAGTTGTGGGACTAAACTAATACCAGTATGCAAGTACACAAGAAATAAAAGCTGAACAAAATACGCCTGCATGACATTGGATTGTCTGAAGCTATTGTCTGCGTTGCGGTTGACTTCACTCTTTAGTACTATTGACTGGCTTTTCATACAATACCCATTGATGTCTAGAGACATACTGTCTCGCTTTAACCTAGTGCGCTTATTGATACACTATACAGCTGGGTTGGTTGGTTGTGTTTATTTGAATTCGCAAACCGAACGGACTGAACATGTCCAATGACAAGGAAGCGAATGAAGTCCAAATAACCCAGGAATGGGGACAGAGATGAAAAGAAAATATGGGAACAGAAGGCTCTCAGCAAAGGGAGAAGAGAAAGGAAGGAAAGAAAAAGAATAATGGGCTGTCCAGTGGCTCTCCTTCCACCTCTCTCTATTTAGCTATACTCTCCATCTCACTCTGTAAGTCCGTGTCTTCATTACAATCAAATCAGTTCAGTGACTGACGAGTTCGAGATCACAACAGGGTGCTTGCTGATCAACCTAATCGTCCAGATTTTCATTCTGATCTTGATTGTCGATCAGCTCGATCCAATCCGACGATCGGCTATGTCACGCGGTGGTCGGCGCACGACCAGTTTCAGGACGCAAAAATATTGTGCTGGATTTTGCGTGTACATGTAATTTTAGAATTTTACGGCAAGAGGAACGATGAAATCACGTGCCTCGTCACTAGCCCTTTCCCAAAGACGCCTTCAAGTTTCGCAACTTACCGGTATGCTTTTCGCAACCATGCCAAAACAATTTCAAGTTGCTGAAATCGCATCCATATTTTCAGAAAAAGCTCAAAAGTTGCTAATATTGCAACTGAAAATAGGAGAGTTCTTGTGCGAAAACCACCAAAAAATAGCAGAAATAGCAGAAGTGCAGCGACAGCAAACTCGTACACCCCTTCCTGCTGTGAACCACTACTTTACACAGTGCCGGTAGCCTGTTGCATGTATCCTACATCAATCCAGTGCACAGAAAAGGGAATGCACATTATCGTAACTACCGTTGATCTACTGTTTCTCTGAAATGAGTCTGAAGGCAGGCGAGAAATGAGCGAAAATGCAATTTGTCCGACATGTAGTTGGTGGCTTGACCTTTTGACCCCATGCCATGGGGCCAAGGTTGCGGAAAGGTTGCGAAATAGTTCGCAAAAATGAAAAAATGTTGCGAAAGTTGCGATTTCTTCCAAAACAATGAAAAGTTGCGAAAAAAGTGGCGAGCATCTTTGGGAAAGGGCTAGCTACTCGTCACCCAAGAATGCCAGGTCTCATAGATCAGGGTTCATCAGTTATTCCGAGTCACCTTGATCAAGCGCACGGGCACGTACACGGATCTCCAGTTGATCTAGGTGGGATCACGTGTTGATGCCCAGCTCAACTTCAAGTCAAGAGCACACTGGTCGCGTTGTAGGCCTTCCAGCCGAGACTTTCCCTCCACATGCAGCACAGGGACCAGGGTGAGTAGGGTCAAAGCACCTAAGGCCGATTCCACACTACGCCAAATCCTGTCTAAAAAGCCACTTTTCAGGCACTTTTCAGGCAAGTTGCCATGGCGATCACTTTGAGAAGCGCGCGAAAGTGAAAAGTGCTTGTTGTCTACAAAGCAACACCAGGACCCTCTTTCAAGGCAACTTTTTAGCTTATCAGGACACTTTTCTGACTTTTCTTCGAAGCTTCAGCCTTTCGATCTTTTTCCGAATTTGTTTCCTGTTGTATCTTTCAGTTGTGGTGAGTTGTGAGCTGTCAACAATGCCTAGGGTCATGTTTAGCCAGGAGCTTGAGGGCAAGCTGATCGAGCTTTGGAACGGACATTTGAGGCGACCTCCGGGCGGTACAGTTCGCAGGAGCTACGCGGAGAAGGAGATCGCCATCAAGCTGAATTTGTTTGCTGAACAGCTCGGGGAGGAAGCACTCTATACTGCGTCGATCGTCCATTCCAAAATCGACAACATGAAAACGAAGGCGAAAGGACTGTACGAGACATACACAAAGAAAACTGCCACCGGAATGCCTGTTGGCGAGGTTGACGAAGATTCGACGTATGATCTCGAATCCGCCTACACAGCGTGGTCAAATTTCAAGATTTGGCACACAAAAATGGGTGATATTCCAGGATTTGGGCCAACAAAGAGCCTCTCCAGCACCGCTGTTGCTAGATCGAGCACAGGAAAGCCTCACTGCAGTCAAGCCCAGACTCCTCCAACGCCATCCACCTCTCGAATGCCTGATGGAGTACGTCTTGTGAGTGTTTTCCGAGGAAATGTTAGTCCTTCACCAGTTTCAGTAGAGGAGATGAGCTTGGCAAGTGGACCTGCAAAGACAACTGGTGCAGCTCGCACCGAGGGCGGTAGTAGTAATAGTAGTAGTAGGAGTAGTAGTAGTAGTAGTACCAGTGAAACATACCAGTGTGAGGAACAACTGAGCAACGTCACTGTACCAAGCTGTACAAACACCAGTTCTGCCGCTCGTGGTCAGCCAGGTATGACATCCTCCGTAACTCCTACCAGGAAGGCTGTAGAACGTCCTGTGATGAGCTTCAGGTCAGCCATTGGTGGTGACGACGATGATGATTCTGACGAAGACGAGGCAAGGCGCCTTGATATGCTGTTGTATGGAACTGCTAAATCCACCCCAACAACACCAGACGCAGGTAGGAGCTTGTCAGCTTCTGCAGTCGATGACGCGTATGTGCCAGGGACTCATGGCAAGAGATCTGCTGCAGCTTCCGTTGACCTGGGAGATGAGGAAGTGTATGTCGAGGATTCCACTGACATTGCTACAGAGGGCCAACAAGCTGGAGCGAAAAAGAAAGCGAAGAAGAGGAACCAGAGCACACAGGGCCTCCAGGAAACAGGGTTGCTAATGGTCCAGGCCTTTGGTGAAACGCAAAGAGACCTTCAGCGAAACCAGCAGGAGTTTACAGCTGCGATAATTCAACAGCAGCAGGAAGCTATGCATACCCTGGTGCAGAACCAAAGCGAACAGCAGCAGAGGACCACGCAAGCCCTTATTCAGAGCCAAATGGCTTTCCAAGCCAAGCTCTTTGGAGATAATTATGATGTCGCGTGACAAAAAGAATGATTGAACGGGACTAGAGGGACAGTGTCGCCAGTCCCAATACTCTTCTGTTTCTGGCACAATTTTTTTCATGTAGACACAGTGTTTTTTTCAATTTCTCTCCTGTGTTCGTGTTTTGGATGCAGTGCTTCTAATTTTCCCGTTCTGTTCTCTGCGACACTACTCTGGACTGTTTGGATAACTATCCTCTGTTTTCCAGTGTACTATAGCCACTCTATTGTTTTTACGTGTGACGTGTTCTATCCCGTAGTACTATGCTTTCAATGTCCGGTGTATTGCTAGTCTCAGTACACCAGGAATGTCAAATGGTGTGCGTGTGCGCGCATGCGTGTGTGTGTGTGTGTGCATGCATGACAAAGAGAGTGCGTGTGGGTGATTTGATAAGTCTCCAGCTCTATTCTATATCATTCACGCTGGAACTGCTGCTGCTGCATAGCCCCAAGTCTGAAAACTTGGCAACTTCACGCCTGC
The DNA here is from genome assembly GCF_964019385.1 of Sycon ciliatum. NCBI lineage: Eukaryota > Metazoa > Porifera > Calcarea > Leucosolenida > Sycettidae > Sycon > Sycon ciliatum. Next base: position 843,247 of record NC_088654.1, on the reverse strand, counting down.
ACCTGACTCTTGCGCTATGATACGCGTCGCGTATGATACCCCTCAGAATTTCCCACCTTGCTCCCCCTTATGTTCTGGCTGTCCGTGTTGGACCCATCAGTTGCCTGATGATTGTAGTAATACGTGAAACTCAGAGTCGTAACAAAGCTTCCAATCTCTCTCTTGTGTAGTCTCAGTACACGCATCCAAGTATCGCATGCAATGTAGGGTCTGTGCCATAGAAGGGGAAGGGTTAATGATACGCAGAGTGCAAGTGTTGCGGTGCAGGAATTCATGAGTAAATGGCACGGCAAGCGGGATGTGGTTTGGTGTACACGTACACACACTAGGTCAATACTACTATCACGCTAGTGAAAGTAGGAAGGAGAAGCCCGGAGACACAGGCAATTCAATGTTCAGAGATAGAGTTCACACTACACAGGCTACCAAGACGGATTGTGAGCTAGACATTGTTGGAGGAAAGGAGATATGAATACCAAAGCCCATAGCTCTTTGGCCAACGTAGTGGTTGATATTCAGTTTAAATTACGGAGATAGGTGCCAAGGGCATCCCGCATTTGCCCAGCTGGAGAGTGCTGCATGGGAACTAGGGGATGAGGTGCATAGTCCTGGACAATAGGCAGGTAACCTCTCTTTCTGCGCTCGATGATGTTATGGAGACTGCAGCATAGGAGAACAGCTTTGCTCATGAAAGTTGGGTCATTGGAGTTGGAATGTGACACAACTGTGAACCGTCCCTTGAGGCGACCAAATGCACACTCGACAATACGGCGCGCCCGGATTTGTGCAAAGTTGAAACTTGATTGCTGCGGAGTCAAGTTGTCCCCGGCATGAATTTTCATGAGATACGGGCTCAAGGTGAAAGCACTATCACCGATCAAAAATGGTCGAATGTATTTGTTGCCAGCTCTCCAAACAGCTCTGTTCAGCCAGATGCCCTGCTCCACTTTGGTCTTCAGCTCACTCTTGTTGTACACAGCCGCATCTCCGAGTTTACCGGGAGTTCCGACATCAACAAATGTAAAGCATCCTTGATGGTCGACACAGGCAAAAACGATAATGGCAGAGTGCTGCTTATAACACCAGTAAGTGTCACCATGAATCTCTGGCTTCACGATTCTCACAAAGGTACCATCAACCGCACCTCCACACATTGGTAAATTTGACAATTGCTCAAATCCGCGCATCACTTTCGACAGCTGATTTCCTTGAGGAAACGATATGCTATCTCTGGTGACCTCTCCAACAAGAGCTTCCACAACATCATGCACAATGCACGAAGCAGTACTGACACCCACATGGAACAATGCAGCCAATTCATTATACGTTTCGGAGTGGCACAAGTAGTAGAGGGCAATGGCCAGACGTTTGCTACTGGGAATAGTGCGGCGCAGGTGAGTGGATTGCATCTCAAACAAATGGCCGTATCGCTGTAGAATAAAACAGAATGTCCGCTGCTCCATCCTGAAGTTCGCAATCCATGCTGCCTTCCACCATCTCTTGGACTTCTGTTTTGTGTTCTCCCAGGTGCCAAGCACTTCCTTCTCCCAAAATCCTGCCGCCAAACCAAGTTCATTTTCCGGATGAGCTGTCCACAGTCGTCGCTCAACAGAAATGTTTTCATTCAACATCATGAATAGAAGAACGACAAAGAAAGAGGACGCAGATGCAGGCTCGAGGCAATCAAACAAAACATTGTTTGTCATTTCCATTGACTGCCGAGGAAAAAAATAATTTGGTTGTGTCTGGAGAATATCAATGTCGGACGTATACCCGATAGCTAGCTCGTACAAACGACGACGCCGGCGACCAGAGGCCGATCGGACTGGACCACTCATACTGAGACAAAACTCAACTACATCTACAAGCAGTAGATCTACGTGAACAACATTATTTTCTTCTTCTTCAAATACTAGTTTCGACAAGATGCTTTTGAATTATTTATTTCGTACACAAGCCGGAAAAGTGATCTTCCATTCTGTTACCAGGGTAACTATAACCTTCAAAGCAAAGTCCCGTGATCGACACTTGCAGGTGTGAATGCAGCTTCACTTTATAAGCCACTTCATGCCTTCAAGGCAAAGCCACTTTCGGCGTAGTGTGGAATCGGCCTAACGTCGTTGTTCATGACATAAGAAATCTGCGTGCTGCCACACCCCAAGCAAACAGTGAAGGCTGCGCGCTGGTCAACTCCAAGCGACCTTGATGGCATGCTCCACGATCATTCCTTGCTGTTGCAGATCTACGTCGAGGATCAGCATGCAGACTAGCCACGGGTCTATTATAACAATGTTCGGGATGAGCGAGGTTGGTGTGAAAATAGAATACCTGTTCTTACTGGAAGAGGGAATATCTCAATGAATTCTTGCCATTGCAATAGGGCTAGTGCTGGAACAATAGTTTCTGCATTTTCTGAGCAAAGCATGCAGGACTGTCCGACATACAATGCGTCTTACCTCCTCCATCATCATGATCATGGTCCGTTCCGAATAGCGCCTCAGGAACGATCGTGATCGTGTGCATTGTGTCGTGCACCAGACAGCATTATTCTACGTCACGGGGCGGGGCACGTGATTTCTTCATTCCTCTTGCAGTAAAATCCAAAAACTGCACGCAAAAATTCAGTCACTTTCGCATCAACTGTTGAACCGAAAAATGGTGGTGGCGCAAGGAGAAGCTTGCCGTTTGGAGTGATAAGTGATCACCGCTGCTTTTCCTTGTCAGAGTCAACAATACGCTTTGTTCTGCAGCGTTGGGAGTGGTGTTGGAGTAGAAATTGCTGACTAGACGTCGCGGAGGGGCGAGCTTTCCTGCGCAGGTAAAGGGTCGAGTGGAAAAACTCAAAATTGTGTGTTTCAAGCATACCCCAAAAGGATGATGGGGGACATGTCCTCAGTGCTAGAAGAATTGTTCTACTATCTACTGGTGTACATGTATAGTGTTTGCTTATTAATAATAATAACTTTATTAGGATGACCCAAAGGCTGACCGCCTATCGTGAGGTGGGTCGAATGGAAGGATGATGGTACAAGAGAGCACAGATTGGGAAGGGGGGGGGGGCTACGATGAACAGGGTAACGGCATGCCAGCGAGTAGACCTGAATACTGACAAGAATGTTTGCGCAGCTCTCTCTTGAATACATGGACAGAAGATTCCGAAGTCAATGTGGGTGGGAGGCAATTCCATAAAAGGGAGGTTTTGAATAAAAATAGTGATTTGGATGTTGTCAAGGCTTTGGGGAGTATAATTTTGTTGGGGCGTCTCTCACTACGGGAAATCTTAAAACTAAACTGAGCCAAGGTGTTCCGGTATTTGAAAATAAACTTGTGCAATGTAACTACAGTGCATTGCAAAACTATAGACGCGTAGAGTTTTTGAAATATTTCAAATTTGGCTGGAACTTTTTGAGAATAGTTTTCGGAATATTGCTCAGGATCGCTCCACAATTACTCTCATATAGTTTCTAAAGGATTGGATAACAGACGCCCAATTTGGAAAAAATTATGCACAAAGTGATCACAGATTTTATGTGGCATAGATGCTGGCATAACGGTTTTTGCCTAGGTACGCGTCTATAGTTTTGAAATGGACTGTAGGCTAATGAATTGTCTACGGTACTGCAGTGATTCTAGTTTGGCGAATGCGTTCAGAGCTTTGGCGTGTCGATGGCAAATCGAAACTTACGCCGTCGCAAGTAGGACCTGACGAATCTTGCTTGGAGTTTGTCTAGCTCACACAAATCAGAAGCAGGTAGCCGGTACGCCCACACCACAACACCATACTCTATAACGGTTTGAACGTAGTTCTTGTAAAGGAGCATCATGGCTTTGGGAATAAGGCGCTGGGCCATGTAACATAGCAACGTAATGCTCTGTTTGAATTTCCCACTCATATCTATGTAATGCTGGTGGAAGTTCAGATTAGCGGTGAAGCGAATTCCCAGATGTTTCAGCACATCGGTACCGTTGAGAGGAGCCCCGTCTATTTGGTATGCTGCAGCTGTGGACGGCGATACCGACTTGTAGGAATAGCTGATGACAGAGGTTTTCGATTGGGAAAACTCGCCTCCTCTAGCTCGAACCCAGGTTTGGCACGCTTGTATATCGGCTTGCAGTGCTGGGCTGGACGGAGTGTGTTCGTATGGGTGGAGAAAAGTCACATCATCCGCAAGCCGGAAGGTATGGGAATGCATTACTGTAAATCAACGAATTTTCGCTGGCGATTTAATTTCGCTGATTTCGCCGGTCAATGCCAATCAGCGAAATTAAATCGCCTGCGAAAATCTGTTGTTTTACACGTACCTTTTGTACTACATTCGTGCATGAAACATCGATCACTTTTTTTGGACCCTTGCACGCGCATGGCGAACGTTTAGTGGCGGCGAAAATTGTTTTTTGGAGATCGGCGAAAGTTTTCCACCGGCGAAAATTTGTTGAATTACAGTATGTTGGTAGGTAGGTCATTAATGTAGATTAAGAACAAGAGAGGTGATAAATGTGAGCCCTGCGGCACACCACAGTTGGTGATCTTCGGTAACGATGTGCATGACCCAACTTGTACCGCTATCTGTCTGTCCTGCAAGTAGCTCCGTATCCATGCAGTGACTTTGGGGTCTGAGAACCTACCGATCTGATCAAGGAGAGTGGAGTGGTTTACTCTGTCGAAGGCTTTGCAGAAGTCGAGGGAGACTAAATCGAAATTTGCCTTCTTGTCAATGTAGCATGCCATATATTGCGTTAGAATAACCAGCTGGTCTGTGGCGGATTTGTCTTTCACATAGGCAAATTGTTCACTGCATATTTTCTCTATTGCGGACGTACACGTAGCTAGCTGTTTTATCAATATTTTTAAATCTCAGGGGGTGGTTGACGTTTTTGGTGCTCCTCGGAACAGCTTTCCGGGAGCCCCCCGCAGCAGTTTTACCCTTCTACCTTTGTCCTTGCTGAAACTAAGAATGTCCCTGGACCAGAACCTTGATCTTGCCCTGATCGGGTACCAGGAACTAATCGCCATCGCTGAACGCAAGTCCCTGGACTCCCCTTCGAGCCTCGCCCGGCCAGAGCTGGTGCAGGCACTGCGGAAGCACGGCGTTGGAGGGAAGCCCGTCACTGACACCGGTACGTCGTGGATTAATGACTCTAAGCTAGATAGCCTTGCTAACACTATCCAGGCCTTGGCGGGGGAGATTGCCTCCATGAGGGAGGACAGGGATAGCATAATTTTGTCCTTGAAGCTGGAAATTTCGGAGCTGAAGGGGGAAGTGCAACAGCTTCACCAGCAGCAGTACAATGGTTCATCCAAGCCCGTACACTGCGACACTCCAGACATGCAATCCCGTTGTACTCGTACAGTGAGTACGAATAGCACACAGCCAGAAGAGGATGCACGCACTCTACACAGCAGGTCAACTAGCACTAGCAGGGCCACCGTACCTAACACCAACCACATGGAACGCAGGAACATACCCGTACACACTGGTAGAAATGCAACAACTGGGGGCGCACTTACAACAGCAGGCGCCGGTGGTGCACCAGTACAGCCCACATGTACTCAGGGTGCTGCTGGGAGCACAGAAGGCGATCCCCATCAGAACAACTGGCAAGAACAGCGGCGAAGGAGCAATAAATCAGCGGCCCACAGCGATCCCATTGCCCGGGCAACAAAATCCAAAGTTGTGTCTGTCTACAGAAAAATGGCCACAGAAAACCCCAACCCCAACACACTCACTGGCACACATCTTCCCAAGCGATGTGCCTTCTTTGTCGGGAATGTTAGCCCTGGAAGTAAGGCACAGTCCATTGTCACCTGGTGCGCTGATAGGGGCGTTGATGTATACGCATGCACAATTGCCGAAACCCAATACTTTGGTACCTGCTATGCACGCGTTTCTGTCGCGGAAGAGTTTGAGCAAACGCTGCTTGACAAGGAATTCTGGCCCGACACCATTGCGCACACCGTCCGCAAATGGCGCTATGCCGACTCCGCTAGCAAGTGATGGGTCCTCGGTCACCTAGCCAACAGCTAAATCCTCTTGCCCAACCCTTTGTGCCCCACGCAAGTTCATCACACCCTTCCCCTCATTGCGTTACATATTCTTCTATATCTAGTGGTCATATTCCACTTGCACCACCATTCCTTCCTGATTCTGGACGACAAACTACTAAAACTCCTAATCAACAGCAGCTCCACGACGCCCCCTACCACAAACTAATGTCGGTCTTCACCCCGTTGAGCGCTCATGCTTTCCCGTTTTTCCCGGACCACGCACATTCTATTAACATTGTAACTATCAACTGCCGCTCTGTAACAAACAAACTTCCGGAATTGTACGCAATATGTGATGCCAACAAGCCCACCATAATATGTTTAACAGAAACCTGGCTAAGCCCGTCACTTTTATTCAGTGTTCCAGGCTACACATGCTTCCGTAAAGACAGATCTACACATAAGAACCTGAGATCAAACCTACGTGGCTATGGTGGCGTGGCCATTCTCATACGTGATGGGACATTTCCACATTGCACCCGTCGCCATGACCTTGATTCTCCCCAAAGCGAGGCCGTATGGCTTGAGCTTGGTGCACCGGCAGGTCTCCGGGCCAATCCGCTACTCATTTGCTGTCATTACCGCCCCCCTTCACAATCCCTTCTTGATATCACCTCCTTTTGCGACACACTTACCGACACGCTGTGTTCCTTGGACCTCTCTTTATTTGATGTTTTTCTTACCGGTGACTACAATGCCCACAATTCTGACTGGTGGAGTGGTGACACCACATCGCGTGCTGGTACGGAGCTATCACACGTGTTCTCTAGCTTTGGCCTCCAGCAGCTTGTCAATTTCCCCACCCGTGTCGCTCCGAATGGAAGACTGTCCTGTCTGGACTTGCTGGCTACGAACCGCCCCCTCTCTGTACGTTCTGTTGACGATGCTGCCCCGCTTGCTGCATCGGATCATTTGCAAGTCATTACAACGCTAGCCTACAACATTGCCACTGCTAACACCTCTTACAACTGCTCTCAGACTCCTACCCCTCCGCGACATGCCTTCCGCAAGGTTACACCCTCCACTTGGTCAATCATCAACTCTGCACTTTTTGCCTGTGACTGGCATCTTTTATTCACCTCCACTACTGTTGATGAAGCTGTGGAGAAGTTCACCACAGTTCTTGATGACGTGCTCTCCTTCTATGTGCCACAATACGGAGCAAGACCCGCTACACCCAAACATGGCAGCCACCACCCTCGTCAGTCCAGCCGTGACCCCAAGATCCCTTGGCTCGACAAAGATCTCCAAGGTGCAATTAAACTCAAATACGACTACTACAGCTTAAGTAAGAAGTACTCCACCTATGCTAATATTTCTTTATACAAAAAACAGCGCAATCTGGTGAAGTCATTGTCACGTTCTAAGTATCGAGCATATTTACGTTCGCTCACTACCACCCTATCTCACCCCTCTTCCAGGCCTAACCTGTATACCTTTGTTCGCACTCAAAGGACAACTAGTACACGTCAAGACATACCACCGTTATTAGCTTCCAATGGTTCGATGGTGACTGACCCCAAGTCTATAGCTAATACTCTCAATACGCAATTCACATCAGCTGGTATTCCAGACGACCATTCCTCTCCAATACCACCTCTGCAACGTTCTGCGACTGTGCCTTCTGATCTGCGCTCTATACATACCACCACATCATCTGTTCGCAGCTACCTAAAAAGACTAAAAAGCAACAAAAGCCCTGGTCCTGATGCCCTACCAAATGAAGTTCTCAAATTTCTGGCTCCATCTCTGGCGTACCCACTGTGCCTTATATTCAACCTTTCCTACTCCTCCGGCGTATTTCCTGATCGTTGGAAGATCGCTAAGGTCACGCCCATCTACAAGTGTAAAGGCTCCCGATCACAAGCCTCAAACTATCGTCCAATATCTCTTCTCTGCTCCCTTTCAAAAGTATGTGAAAAGGTATTTTACGACCAGTTGTATTGCCACATTTCACCATGCCTTAGCCCTTCCCAATCTGGCTTTCGGCGCAACGACTCAACCTCTGACCAACTAGCTCGTCTAGTACAAGACATTGCCACCCTTCGTGATGCTCGACACCATATTGCTCTCTGTTTCTTTGACTTGGCAAAGGCCTTTGATACTGTCTGGCATCGTGGCCTCCTTGCCAAGCTACATATTGTCTTTGGTGTGTCTGGCCCTGCTCTGTCCTGGCTGGAGTCCTATCTGAGTAGCCGATCCCAGTTTGTTTCTGCCCTCTCCATCAACTCTGATCCTCTACCAGTGTCTTCTGGAGTTCCCCAAGGCTCCATACTTGGACCTCTTTTGTTCGTAGCATACGTAAATGATTTACCCTCTATAGACCCAGGTGTCTCGTTATTTGCTGATGATACAACCCTACTGTCAGCATCCTCGTCATCAGCGGCTCTTGTACCTCGAGTGTCGGCTCAGATATGCAGTGTCCTACGCTGGATGCAAACATGGCGACTTAGACCCAACCTGACTAAAACCGAAATAATGTTCCTTCCCCCAATCTCATTCATGTCACTTTTACACCATCCTGATTTCCCAGAACCCATAAAGGTTGTTTCCAACCATAAGCACCTGGGAATAATGCTTGATGATCGTCTCTCTTGGTCTTTCCATATTGATGCTCTTTGCAGCCGTTCAAGCTCTGCCCTAGGTGTTATACGTCCCCATTGTTTCCATCTTCCTTTCAAATGTAAAATTTTGTTTTACAAACTGTACATCCTGCCTCTTTTCATGTACGCTGCTGTTAGCTGGTGTGGCTTGTCCTCGGTTCTCGCTGAGCGTCTCGAAATCCACCATAGAAAACTTCTTCGTATCCTGTTTAGTCTACCCCCTCTCTACTCTTCTGCTTCCCTGTATGTCCTTGCAAATGCTTGCCCACTGTCGACCCACCGTCAAAAATTAATTTGCACTTTTGCTCACAAATTTAAATTAGCTCTACACCCTCCTCATCTTAACGTGTATAACTGGTTCCGAATCACAGATGGCTCCCAGACAAGATGCTCTGTTGCCCTCCCCTTGGCTAAAACGTCCTCCCTTGTACGCTCTCCACTCTTTGTTGCTTACTCTGCTTGGCTTGCGCTGCCCGCTACTACGCGCAATGCCAGTACCCTGGACGCATTTAAATCTGCTCACTAGATTCACCATCACCTGTCCCTCCCATGCTTCTCCGTCTTGACCATTACTTTTCTTCTTTTATTCACCATGGTTGGTTAACACCCACATCTCCCGTACTGGCTGATTTTCTTCTCATGCCATGAGGTGTTGTCTATAATAATAATAATAATATCAGCGCTTGTAATATGGCTATTTTCAAAACGACCATTTGTTGCATCAAGAGATGATGGCCCTCGTCTTCTGGGATGCTGGCGTGGCTAAGCGGTGCTGCCCGAAGAAATCTTCTAAGGTCAGGCAATGTTGGCTTGATGAAGATTTGTTCGTAGCTTATTCTTGTACGTTGTGGCGTCGCACGTTTGTAGTCCCATGAATCATGTGATTTTTCGGCCATTTTTGATGTGTTTCCCAATTTCAAGGTTCCCTTCAGAATATTTTCCGCGGGATTTGCACAGTCGATCTACACCCCAAAGCAATCTTACCTAAACTTTGGGCGAAATTGGAGATATCAACTTGCACAAATATTCTTGTTTTCTCAGACATGCTCCCTTAAGGTTTCAAAACAGGGACCATTATGTTTACAAGTTACTGGAAAACATGTAATTTTCGGTGATTCCGGTAGAGAAACCAGGCAGCTATATTAAACTTACACCTAACGGCACTAGAATGTGCACTGTGTGTGAAGGGAACACTGGTCATCTAATTCTACATTACCGTATTTTCCGGGGTATAAGCCGCACTTTTTTCCGCTAAAAATCGGACCAAAATCGCCCCTGCGGCTTATACACCGAATATGCTTGCGCGAATGAATGCATAGCAAGCATACATCAGTATGCATGCTGACGTCATGTGACATGTCATTCGACTCAGCTTCGCGCCTGTGTTGCTATCCCGGCACTTTTACTAGTTTTAGTGCGCGGGCTACACCATACAGTACGCGTATACGGGGACTCTATTTTTCATAATCTGATCTAACATGGTATTTAGCTCCATAACCATAATAAATTTGTAGAAAGGCCATTTGTCAATGAGTGTGAAAAATCTTGGTTTGTGGGTGCGGCTTATACTCCGAATACCAACTTTAAGTCAATATTTTGCCTCAAAAAGGGGGGTGCGGCTTATACCCCGGTGCGGCTTATACCCCGGAAAATACGGTACATTAATTTTAACTATTACTCGGGGGGGGGGGTCGTGGATAGTTGCTGCATAACTCGTTCTCATGTGTTTCTTCCCTTTTCTTCATTTAATTATTACATTTGAAACTCGGATGTTGAGCCATAAATAAATGTGGAAGAGAAAAAGACACTTTCTGACTGTATATAGTATCATGTTACAGTGATGGAGAGTTACTCTTAACTCGTATCCATATGTCTTTTTCTCTTCCACAATTATTACATTAATAACTATTTTAATGCACCTAAAAGTACTTGTTTTACAGTAAGCGGTTTGTCCAACACTAACGATTAAAAATGAATAAAAAGGGGGTTGGGCAACTGACAACTGCTCTATTTAGTTGGTATTCACTCTTTTAATAGATGACAATTCTTTTATGAATGATGTTTGAAAATTATTGATTTTTCAGGCCAGTCACACATCGCCAGAACAATGTACAAGGAGCGAACTTGGCCTTTTATAACGAAAGCAAGCGAGAGCGTATGTAAAAAACACACACAATAGCAGTATGCAATTGAGTGTCTGTATTTGCATGACACCGACAAGGAGAAAAGCGCTGAAAAAGTGGGTATGCAACAGCTCAGCAGATAAAGCGCAGGCGGGGAAGACCGCTCAGCCCCTGCCTCTCATGCTCCTCTGGTTTGCATGTGTGATGCCCCAGATGTGATTTTCATTGAGGCCCAAGTACTGGCCGTGGAGACAGTAATGAACAGAAGGAAAATTAGGGAGTCCATAGAGTTTCGAGAGTGTTGTCCAGAGATCAATATCTCATTCGGATGGCCATTGAAGGCGCTAGCACCCTCACAGTGAAACTGCTAAATCTTGCTGTGTTTCTACAGGATTGTACACGCTATAGACACCCTTAGCAAAACAAAAAAACGTGATGTTCTAACGGTATTATCGTTAGGGGGAAAATACTGTGATTTGGGTTCGACCTTTAGCAAGATGCATGCTATTTTTGGTACGCTGTTGCCAAGAGAATAGCCTTGATTTCGCTCGGTACAACCATTTTTGTCACCATATACGCGATACAAGGTGAAATGCGCACGGACTTTGCAATATTTGGCGAAAACACGTACCGTCGGTCACAACGATAAATCAGCCCCCATAACGGTTTTACGCTGCAGCTTAAACGCTATTTGGGTGATCAAGGTACGAGTACCGTAACAAATAGCGTTCCCGTTGTTTGCTAAGGGTCTGGAATGATTGTGGTATACACCTTCGTACAAACATTTCCTGCGCTTTATCTGCTGAGCTGTTGCATAGCCACTTTTTCAGTGCATTGCTCTTTGTCGGTTGTACGTGCAAATTTAGACACTCAATTGCATACGGCTATTGTGCGTTTTTTATACATATGCTCTCGCTTGCTTTCGTTATAAAAGGCCAGGCTCGCTCCTTGTACATTGTTCTGACGATGGGTGACTGCCCCGAAACGTCGATAATCTTGCAACATCGTTAATAAAATAATTTTCATCTAAAAAGTGAAAAGCAACTAAATAGAGCAGTTGTCAGTTGACAAACCTCCTTTTATTTACAATGCAGTTGTGTGATTCCCACCACTTTCTGGGATAACGATTAAAGGCCGGATAATCTCGAGTCAGAGTTAGCATCAATAAGAACAAAAACGATTGATGTGATACTGACATGCACCGAACCGATGTTTAGCTGCATCACGTTGTGAATGCGCACACTAGCGTGAAGGTTATAAGTTATGGAGCAACGTAATAACTCTTGTTGCCTCATGCCCTCGAGGAGGAAGCTTTGGCTTTTGTCCCTCATGCATCCCCTCATCATTCTCGTGTTTTGGTCGGAGTTTGAATAGTACGCTATCTCCTTGGAACATGCGAGTAAACCTGAGCGCTGGAGGTTGTGCATGTGTCTGTATATGCCAGAGTGCGTCAGATAGTGAGCCTTGGCATGTGTGCATGCGTAACGGTAATTCCATTGCTGGGTTCTCCTCCAGTGACCACCACTGCATAGCCGGATGTGAAAGTTCAATGAGTCTGTTCATGTCTACCACTGTTCCGGGGCTTAGCTCCGGGCCTAACGTATATGACACATAGACAGCCGTAGACAGACGAGCAAAACCAACCACACCCACATACACACATGCACACTGACAAAGAAACATAAACAGACACATTTTCACTCACTCACATTTATGCATACTCATATCCACATGCAAGCACAACCATACACATAGAACTAGGATTATACTTGATGGAAACCAGCTATTCAACTAATCTCTTACGTGGTTCAATCACAAAATCTTCCTGCACAAACATATGAGAGGGAGACTGTGATTACATCAAAAGCTGGCGGTGGGCCTTCATGTTTACAAATGTATTTTTTTGCATATTAACCCTCTGTAGATCACATATTGAATATACCGGGTGGATAATAAATGGAAACGAAAAGTTCGTGAACATCATGCTAGGAATTTCAATTCAAAGCAGAGAAGCCGAAACAACTATCAGCACTGCCATGGATCACATGATAAGTGTCATAATTGCCAAGGTAAATGTAACCATGGTGATACAAATGGTGGGAAGGAGGAACGGGCCGCTCCTGGGCATCCCGGGTGAATCACGGGTAACATTTGCGCCAACAGCTTCCAGGTTGAGAAAAGGGGCACGGGCAGAAAAGAAGAGAGAAACACAAGTAAGTACATATATGTCAGTTATGACTAGAGTACAATCTTTATATGTACATTTTAGGGGTGAAACAATTATACCGAATACTCGAGTACTCGCTCGGTTTTTTCAAAAATAATCGTACTCGGAATAAATCAGAGTACTCGTTCATACATGGTACATGCATTTACCACAGAAATCTGCAGTTTCAGAGCAGCAGTCGGCAGATATTGATGTGCAGACTGTGTGGTGAACATTTGTTCACGAGTAGAGAGAGCCCAAATGACCCACCAACCACTATACCCGAGAAAAATGACTGCCACTCGGTTCAATCAGGGTTGTATCATGTGATTTTAAGGCCCTTGGTGTGCAATTGTTAGGAGATGAAGAATACTCGAATACTCGAATATTCGATCGGAGAAAATCAGAGTACTCGAACTCGGGAACTCAGTGCCAACTTTCACCCCTAGTACATTTATAACTCTTCTATATCGCCCTCCACTAATTCTTGTGATTCTTGACTGGTCCTATATTACCCACATAGCCACAATATCGACTGTTCTATATTGACCACTTTAGGCATTGTAATCTTTCGACTTTGGACAGACTTAAGCGGGATTCACAGAAGCTTTTTTTGCGATGCAACACGCGATGCCACGCGATCTTTGACGGACGCGTGCGATGCGAACTCGCGAAATACCATTCACAGAAGAAGTCAGTGATGCGACAACACCTTGCTGATTTGGGTACGTCACCATGATATCTGCAAAACCGTGGTGCCCGTGTAGTGTTCGGACGCCCGCCATGGACATCCGCACATGACCTACTGGAGCGCCTCTCACTGTATCGGGTAACCGAAGTGTACAAGCAGAAGCTGGCATTCCTTGCATGGCGCTGCCGTTACGGCAAAGCAAGTCCTGAGCTTCAGGTTCTCTTGCTGCCAGCTTGTGGCCGGTCCACGCGCCTTGACTCCAGCATGGGTCTCTGCCTGCCACCCGCCCGCAGCAACTCTGGAAAGGGGACATTCGCCTTCCAGGGTGCGCTATGCTGGAACAACCTGCCTAGCAGTATTCACTCCATCTCTGTTCCTCGTCAGTTCCGTGCTGCCGCTGTCCCGTTTCTTCTATGAACTGAGAACATTGCAAAGCAATTGTATGTGTGGCTGTCAATGTACATGTGTGTGTGTGTGTGTGTGTGTGTGTGTTTGTGTGTGTGTGTGTGCACGCGCATGTGCGTGTGTGTCTGTGTGTATTGATGTGTAGGTGTGGGTATGTACATGTATGTGTGTGTGTGTGGGGGGGGGGGGTGTGTGGGTGTGTGTGTGTGTGGATGTGTGGATGTGTGGGTGTGTGGATGTGTGGATGTGTGGGCGTACATGTAGATGTGCAATGCTTCGATTTCTCTCTCTTCTCTTCTCTTCTCTCTTCCTGTCGGTGTCTCCCGCTTCTGGGCCGTCATGGCCCATGCTTCATGCGTGCTTGTTCCTGGTGTTGTTATGTCTACTGTGTCCTGCCGCTACTCCGGCTTTGGCCGTGACCACGATGTGTCTCCCCATTTTCTCCTTCATCCTTTCCTTTCTCCCTTTGCTAAAAGCTTCTTCTCGCCGTGACCACGATTTTTCTTTTTCTTCTCCATTATTCTTTTTCTTTCCTTCCTTTCTCTTCTTCCTTTGCTGAGAGCCTTCTGTTCCCATATTTTCTTTTCATCTGTGTCCCCATTCCTGGGTTACTTGGACTTCATTTGCTTCCTTGTCATTGGACATGTTCAGTCCGTTCGGTTTGCGAATTCAAATAAACACAACCAACCAACCATATCCGCGCGGTTTGATACAACTTGTACAAATTTATAGGCAGCTCTTGAACCTTTGTACAACTTTGCTGTAGAAAATGTCAAAATCGTACGCCAAATCGCTTGTCGCATCGCATCGCAAAAGTTGAGCCAAACTCAACTTCTGCAATGGCCTGCGATGGCCCAGTTGCGGCAGTTGCGTGGGGTGCGACATGGCTGCGATTTGGGGTTTTCCCGGTATCGCGTGTCGCATCGCAAAACAGCTTATGTGAATCCCGCTTTAGAGATGTTCTCTCCATTTCAAAAAGAAAACCTGAAGAAAATAAACCAAAGAAAGGGAAGAAGCCAAATTCGAACCTGTAACATTAAGCATCTCAAGCAACATATTATAGCACCCAGCCACTGTGCTGCAGATGTTGAACCCTGTTGTTTTCTGTCTTGTAACCAAAATGGGCAACACCCTATGTACACTATTGTACATATGCTACACTACTTGGAAGTAAAAAAGCAAAATAGCTCCTAAAGGATCGTATTTAACGATTATGGCAAACTAGACTTGATAGCAGCAGGAAAACAACGTGGGGACACGCACCGGGCCCTATGCTGGCCATGATGGTGCTGACACAGCCTGGCACACAGACAAGACACACTCAGTGGACAAGGAAACAGAGTGCTCTGACGCAGAGGATGCTACCCGTGCACTCCAGCCTTTCAAGACCTCCAAGCCCATTGAGTCCTGCACCATCACAGGCAACTTTTGGAAGTTGGTCTCTGCAGGACCACCAAAGACCAAGCGTTCTGTTGTTTACGTTGGAAACATCACCCCTGACTGAAAAGAGGCCCGCGTCAAACAGTGCACTGTGGGCAGAAGCCAACATGCACTTCCTAGCTTTCCCATTCATGTGCACACATGCAGCATACATTTGATAGAAAGTGGGAAAGCATCTGCTAGAGTCACCATAGATGCAACTTGGCATTTTGTGGTGACTGCCCACAACTTCTGGCCCTGACCCATTACTAAAGACTGTGGAAATTCTCCAATACCAGCCCTGGCAATGACAGCGACAGTATCAGAGGCAGTGGTGACAGCAGTAATTCCGGTGGGAAGAACAGCTATGGAGGGGGTCGCAGCAGCCGCCGTATTAGCGACAGCAGTGACAGCAGTAATGCAGACACAGTGAACAACAGCAACAGCAGCAGCGATGCAGCAGCCACTGAAGCAACGGACTCCCATGACTCGGCCATTATCCCACACCTAGGTGAGCGAAAGAAAAGGAAACGTGCCAACTAAGACTTGCCTTTCACGCTGGCACCAAACTCCAAGCTGGTCAATACAGAAGAATGATCCTCAGTTGGAAGCACAGGGAAGTAGTAAGGGCGGGGCGGGTTCTGGGCCACTTTTTGACCTTTGACCTTCGGGTCAAATAAGGCACACTGTGTCAGGCGCGCTTGGTCTGGCCCCCGGGACTCCCCAGGGTTTAAACTTTGACCCCTGGCATGCCATAACTGTCATCCTTAAGGTTCTTTTTGCCATGGGCGGCGAACACGCACTTGTGCACGTTCGGTGCATTCGTTGTATTCGCACCAGGAGTAGTAAAATACGTTCTTTTACCTGATTCGCACATCGTAGATGTGCATTGCATGCAATGAATGACATATTGCGCATGCGTGCATACGCAGGCGGAGCGTGCGGCCTTCAGTGACCCTGCGTGTGGAAAAGACGCAGTGCAACACAAGGTGGACTAGTACACGTGTCATTATACTAGTGTGATGGCCGGCAGTGTTTGTTCAAAGCCTATCGAATTTCTTGTGGAATGAATTTGTCGTAGACGTATGTTTTATACCAGATGTACAGTTTTTCGTGATTGACGAGAGAGTGTAGTTGTGATGTGGTGTTACTCTGAGCAAAGCCTTCGTTGTAGTTTTGTGGTGTACTGTAGGTGGTGCAGCTGCTATCCCGCCCAAATTAGAAAAAAAGAAGGCCATCGTTAACGTAAAGAACAACGATGACAGGTGTTTGATGTAGGCGTTGTTGTCAGCGTTGCACCCCGTCGAACAGAATGCTGAGCGTGTATCCAAGTACACCCAGTACGTTGAGGAGCTGCGGTTCGACGGTGTAATGTTCCCTGCAACGCTCCGTGATGTATCCAAAGTGGAGATACAGAATGGTCTTGCAATCAATGTGTTTGGCTACGAGGGGAATCTGTACCCACTCTATCTTAGCGAGCGACGGGAGACTACCATCAACCTGCTTCTTCATGACGACCACTTCACATGGATAAAAAACTTCAGTTGTGCATGTGAGAATAAAAACAAGCGAGCAACACACTACTGCTTGTGATGCTTCTACGCACACAAAACAGCTGACTCCCTGCAGCATCACAGCGAGAGATGTCAGGTGATGAAGCCCGTGCCAGTAGTCATGCCCACAGCAAAGGACAGCATCCTCATATATACAAATTTGAAGCACAGGATGGGGGCTCCGTGTATCATTTACCCTGATACGGAGGCCATCATTAACCCTTTATGTACCGCGCCTCTAATGTATGTAAGGGGTCCCCCGCTCCACATATACACTCATATCTCAAGACCGACGGATATTTTGTATGGACATGTTTTGTTTTTCTGAAAGTAGATGGATGAAGGCTTGCAGAGAAGCAATAGTCAAGCAATACTCAAGACCAGATCTCAATTGGTGTCGCAGCGGCATGTCCTGAAAATTGTCAAAAAGTGCGAAAATAGAAAAGAATCCAGAAGTCGTGACAGCACGGCCAAGGCTATATCAACTTATACAGTTATGTTGGTACACCAGTCAGTCAATCATATTTCCATTAGCATCCATCCCCCGCAACCCCCCCCCCCCCCCACACACCTCATAACAGAGCAACCGAGTTTTGCATTAAGCTGGGAGTGCCGATTCGAGCAACTTGTATAATGGCTCGCAGCTGAGCCAGCAAATGACTCCGCTTGGAGCAGGCGAATGACTCCGCATGGAGCCGGCAAATGACTCTGCATGGAGCAGGCGAATGACTCCGCATGGAGCCGGCAAATGACTCCGTATGGAGCCGGCGAATGACTCCGCATGGAGGCTGCGAATGACTCCGCATGGAGCCGGCGAATGACGCCGCATGGAGCCGCCGAATGACTCCGCATGGAGCCGCCAAATTACTCCGCATGGAGCCGCCGAATGACTCCGCATGGAGCCCCCAATGACTCCGCATGGAGCCGCCAATGCCTCCGCATGGAGCCGCCAATGACTCTGAATAGAGCCACCGAATGTTAGATAAATAGAGATGCATAACCAATTGAGAGCATAATTAATATTCTCGTGGACTATACAGATACCGTCATGTGTGCACCAGAAACATGAGTTGAGCTAGTGGGTGGGAGGGTGGGAAGGAAATTGTTTGGGAACACCTGTTCCTCAAGTTGCACGCTCGAAAGTCCAAACAGCAATGACATGCAAGAGACATTGTACAGGATTTTGAAGGGCGCATGCCCACTCGACTCGCGCATGCGTGCAGGTTCGGCCAGCTCGTTGGGCTGGCTGCTTACTCGCGTTAGCATGCTAATGCTCATTTAGCATCCCCCCCACCTCATAACAGAGCAACCGACTTTTGCCTTAAGCTGGGAGTGCCGATTCGAGCAACTGGTAGAATGGCTCTGCTTAGAGCCGCTAGATGGCTCGCAGCTGAGCCAGCAAATGACTCCGCTTGGAGCAGGCGAATGACTCCGCATGGAGCCGGCAAATGACTCCCCATGGAGCCAACAAATGACTCCGCATGGAGCAGGCGAATGACTCCGCATGGAACCGGCAAATGACTCCGCATGGAGCTGGCAAATGACTCCGCATGGAGCCGGCGAATGACTCCGCATGGAGCCGGCAAATGACTCTGCATGGAGCCGGCGAATGACTCTGCATGGAGCCGCCAAATTACTCCGCATGGAGCTGCCAATTACTCCGCATGGAGCCGATGAATGACTCCGCATGGAGCCGGCAAATGACATTTCGCATGGAGCCGCCAATGACTCCGCATGGAGCCGCCATTGCCTCCGCATGGAGCCGCCAATGACTCTGAATAGAGCCTCCAAATGCTAGATATATAGAGATGCATAACCAGTTGAGAGCATATATTCCATAAATCGGCACTCCCAGAGCGGATCACAAAGTGTAGCTACCTGTGAAATTTGTAAGCAGTGCAAGCTCGGTAACAATTGACTAACATAACTCGATATCATGGGCTGAGGCCATTGCCACAGCCACCCATGCTTTGGCTGCTGGTGGCGTCTGAATGTTACTCGGGCAGACATCGCTTTCCACCTTCCCACCTCTCTGAATATCGAGTCCGGCAGCTGATTCGAAACGACTGGCCGGTGTATAACGCCAGGCCATAGCCACAACTGATGAGCAAGATTTTTGCAGTTGCTGTAAAGCCGATCGATTGGCATCCGCAGCTGGTGCCGCTAGCTTTCCCAGGTGCTGCCACAATTGCAAACCACTCTTTGTGATTGGCTGGTCTGCTTGATTGACTGTCCATTGCCCTTTCCCCGGTCACAATTGTTTGCGCAGTAGCCAAGTGCACCACTTGCATCAGTGAATAGCAGCAAGTTGGGGGACAGCGTCCACTTAGGGTGTAGGAAGAAGGACCGGCCGTTCTACTGTTCCAGGAGCTCAGGCCACCAGCGAAGATATTTGAGGCACTCTTCGGAGACCTTGATCAGGTAATACGGCTGCCAGTACCAGTTGGCAAGTGATCACAATCTGCAACGTGCGTCCTAAGACTATCACTCTTGTAGAAAATGACAACTTTCCCAGAAGATACTCGAGTTGACATTGGCAATTTCGTCCATCGGCAGACTGATGTGAGCCCGCGGGTGTCCAGGATGACGCCGATAAACGTCAGGACGTGGGCTGGGCCCTCTACTTTTGCTGACACCAGAGAAACACCGAGGTATGTAAACCCGCGGCGCCGAGTAGCGAGTTGCTGGTGAGCTAACACAGGTCCAGAGCATACATCGAGGAAGCACTTTTGCTGACGCCGGAGAAACACCGAGGTATGTAAACGCACGGCGCCGAGTAGTGAGTTGCTGGCGAGCTAACACAAGTCCAGAGCATGCATGGAGACAGAAACATTAGTCGAGGTATTTCCCGTAATGGGAAGATGCCAATAACGTCAGGACTTGAGCTGGACCCTCCACTTTTGCTGGGGCCAGAGAAACACCGAGGTATGTAAACGCTCGGAGCAAAATAGCGAGTTGCTGGCGAGCTAACACAAGTCCAGAGCATGCATTGAGGAAGTAACGTTAATTGAGGTATTCCCCGTAATGCAACAGGCGTGGGAGTGCGAACTGCCCACGCACAATCCATTCACTGGCGGATGCGACAGAGTTCCATAAAGCTGGCCTGGAGCGTAGTACAGTCTGAAGGGCAGGACGCTCTCATAACAGTATTGATCCTGCCAGCGGATCAACAAGAGCCACTCCTCCGGGCAGACGGGAATTCGGCAGAATGCACTTTTAACATTGAGCTTAGCAAGATACAGCGGGGCGAGCAATTGTCTAATCATGTTTGCAGCATTGTCATCTTGACATTGTGGAGAGATACGGTCTGCTGGAATGTAATCGTTGACACTGCGACCCTCCAGGCTTTACAAAGGGTGTGTCGTGTGTAACTTCCCGTTCGTCTGAGAACCGCATCCACGCCGGAACAGCACAGAGATGAGAAAGGGGGTGAAGAACACGGGCCAGCTGTTTCAAGCCTGCTGCAAGAAACGGATCGTTGGGCAGAAATATAATCTGGGTTAGCATGTGACCGTGTTAAATTCAATGGATCCGAGTTAGTTGAGTGGTTGCCGATGAAACCTACCACAACACCACAATTTCGACCATGTGCAACATACCTCCGGAGCATAGGATCAGGATGTGAGTCCAGGAATTTTGAGAAGTGAGAAACTGAGTGCTTACACAGTTACTGAGGAGGCCTTGCACTTAGCCCTGGGGTGCTCCTGTCGGCACTGGAGGCAGCACTGCCTGAGCTGACACGTGCAAGCGCCGTACTCGTAGTAGCGGCATACGGTTGCGGTACGTGATGCGGATCTGTACTGGTGAGTGGGACGAAATGCGCACGGAAATACTGGCGGGTGCACTGGCAGGCGGGTCGTGCTGTTCCAGTACACCGTGAAGCGCAGTTGCCACAAGTTGATATTGATAACCTGGCTTTGGAGATTTTTATTTTCCATTGCTATCAGGTTCGGCTTAATTCCCTCTGTGCTGCGCTAATGAGTCCACAAAGGACGAAACAGTTGTCCGCAGATTGAGTATCGATAACGTCCAGTTTCTAGTTGGCAAGAACTGGCGATTGGCCGCGAGGATCATGGCCAAATACGTCCACAGGCACTCGTGAAATGCGGTGAGGAACAGTGGAACACAGACCATTCATGAACACTGTCCAGGTCTCAACTCGTCTCAAGTGCTACCGTCATGCAGCCTACGAAGCGCAGGTCTGGGTTCGGATTCAAATAAATGCTAGTGCGCCAGAAGACCAACATATGAGGGGCTACGGAGTTGGAACGTCGCCAGAGCTGCACTGACTGCAACTGTATCGGGCAGCAAGAAATCGAAGGCCACAAACTCGCCTCTCTGGACACGATCGAGAAGGGCCCGTCTAGGACAGTCAGGTTCACCTGCTGTTGGTGCTGCATGTGCATATGGCGGTCGTCACTGCACAGGGCTCCCAGTAGCCTGCTTGCGGCGAGCGGCGATACGGATCCAAGTAGAGCGAGGAGAAGCTGGGTGGCATTGGTGATGGCAGTGGACAACTAACGTTGTTACTTCCAACAGAAAATCAAAGTCCATGAACTCGCCTCTCTGGATACCAATTACGATCGTCAGGCTTGCGCCTGCTGTTGCAGTGGTGGTGCTGCGTGGCGGCCGTCGCTGCGTTCGCAGTAGGCGGGCGGCGGAGCCAGGTAGAGCGAGGCGATCCGAAAAGGCTGGACGCCAGTTGGTGACGACGACATTGTTTCAAGGCACAAACAAGGGTCACTGAGATCGCGCGGAGGTACTTTATTTCAGGAAACCTGATGATGGCGCAAGCTAAAAGTCCACAGTCGACGTTCCACTGTAGACGACGACATTGTTTCAGGCACCAACAGGCGTCTTGAAGTCTGAATTTGAAACGTAGAAATACGAGAATGCAAGCTTGAAAGTCAAACGAAAGGAAATTGTTTGGGAACACGTGTTCCGCAAGTTGCACACTCGAAAGTCCAAACAGTAATGACATGCAAGAGATATTGTACAGGATTTTGAAGGGCGCGTGCCCACGTGACTCGCGCATGCGTGCAGGTTGGGCCAGCTCGCTGGGCTGGCTGCTAACTCGCGTTAGCATGCTAACGCTCATCTATAATACACTCACGGAATAGAGTTTTACTCAGCATGATAAGCTGCAAAGCAATTTCGCTCTGAATTTAAACAGAAATGAGCGGGATTGTTTTTGCGATTCTTGCACACTGAACACGCAAATTTGGACTTCGGTGGATCGATGCCTTTGCAAAAAAATTTTTTTTTCCTCTCTTCAGTAAACACTGGTAGATGTGGTGGTGGTTTTACTACAGGCTGTGGCCTTGCCAATTGGTTATACAGTGGAACCGGCGCGTCATGGTCAATATTACACAACTGCCGGATGATGGCCAGCCGGTACTCTAACTGGGTCATGGTGCGGTCACCACCGAGAACACCTGGGTTCTGTCTAGACCAATGCTCATAAAGAGTGAATGAATTGACAGCAGCTACCTCTACAAATTCAAGAAATAATGTTTTCCAATATTTTTTCGTTTTTCTAAGTATACGAAACGAAGATACGAGTTGATTGAATTTATCAACACCGCCCATTGCCATATTGTATTCCTGTACAGTTGCTGGCTTCTTTACAGTAACATTATGTAGCTGAACATGATGTTTTATAGTTCTATTTTCATTCACATATTCCGTAGCACAGTGGATATTGGATATCATTGTCACACACCGTTTATCCATCCACTGCAGCTGCAGCAAGCTACCGTCCCGTATATAACGCATATCGGACCGCTGGGCTCGTCGCTGGTATAGTTTGACGTGCTTCAGCAGCAGAGAAAATCCACGGTGATTAGCCTGGCATGTTCCGCAAGCTCTTGTGTTGTAATTATCAGCTACAGCTAGGTCATTATACAGCATTAGCGAGGAATAGAAATTATCCGTGTACAAAAGGTAGCCTTGATTTGCATATGGTTCCATCAGATCTGTCACAGTGCGGTGAGCTAATCCCACATCCGCTTGCCCAGCTTCAGCACGCCCAGTGTATATCTTGAAATTGCACAAGTACGAACTATCACTATCACATAATGCAAATACTTTTGTAATGGGTAGCCGAGTGGTAGGCGCGGTGAAATCAACAATAATTACTTTTATTCTACTTTCAGGTACACACCTGAGATATAATCGTTCGTGAAAGAGGAAGCGGCAAAATAAATAACTTTCTCTCCGGTGCTCACCTAGAGGCTGAATCCTTATTCTTCGAGTTAGCTTTCATTGCTATCCAATCTAATCTAATCTAATTAGAACAGAAAAAACGCAGCTGCTTTTATGCAGCAAATGCCGTACGCTTATATGCGAAGATACACTAAAATTAATATACATAAGGTCGCTCCGTATTGCTTCCGTATTACTTCCGTATTACTTCCGTATTGGTCGGGCAGGGATACTACACCCTCCCTTCCTACAGATAATCACGCCCTCGTGATTTTCAAAAAATTAGTGAGGAGTTACGAACAACAGCGTCAACCGGAAGATGGCAAATTATATCGGAAATGATAACGTTTAGAGTAGACAGAAGAAATGAACTGATAACAAATCATAAAGTAGAAGCACACCAGGTTCACACGATCTCTCGGGGTAAAAAAGGGGAAAGAACTGTCCTCCAAATAGGACCTGAAAAACTACAGCACTCTTGCTGGACAACGCTGGCACAACCCGCCAGGAACATCGCAGTTCAAAAACCGAACTGAATACACTATATCTATAAGGGGCGTTGTCACACACATTGTCCCACGTTAGCTGGGTAAGCCGTGGCTCACCATGATCAGACGCCTACCAAACTAAACTGGATTCACACACTCGCATAAAGGAAGACTGAAGAGAACAGGGAGACTGAAGGAAGACAGGAAAGAAAATGCCATACCTGGAATCAACGTTAGTAACCACGGCGGCGGCTGGAGCTACGGCGGAGAGCAAGCCAGGTTTTATCTTCATCTTGGTTGAGCCGGTCACTCAGAGCGGCTAGCTCGGCGTCAGACAAATGACCTCCCTCCTCGTCTTGAATCGTGGTCTTCACATTGTCGATAGCATCGCTTTGCGCGACGTAAAGAGTGATGGTCTAGCCAGGAAGAGTGTTGACGAAAATCTGCATCCCACCACGGAGGCGAAGTACCAAATGAAGAGTGGGCTCCTGCTTCCGACTGCGTGCCGGCGAAAATCAAACGCTGCTGGTCTTGGGGAATACCCTCCTTGTCTTGGGTACCAGCCTGCCTGTTGTCGTCCTCATCAGCTTCGCCATCACCACCGGTAGTATACATGTAGGTAGCGGGTCGCTTGGAATCGCCATCGGAGTCTCCAGTGTGTGCCGTGCGGAGAGAAGGGTGATCCACGCTAGCACCCTGACTGAGCTGCAGGCTAATAAGCAGTGCCAGGCCGAGGAAGGCAAGAAACATGATTCTCATCTTGATTCGTCGCACGGAGCTGTAGCGGGTTGAGCCATCGGAGTCTGGGGTCGAATCACGTTGTTTTATTTAAAACAACACCGCTGCCACCAATGTAATGGGTAGCCGAGTGGTAGGCGCGGTGAAATCAACAATAATTACTTTTATTCTACTTTCAGGTACACGCCTGAGATATAATCGTTCGTGAAAGAGGAAGCGGCAAAATAAATAACTTTCTCTCCGGTGCTCACCTAGAGGCTGAATCCTTATTCTTCGAGTTAGCTTTCATTGCTATCCAATCTAATCTAATCTAATTAGAACAGAAAAAACGCAGCTGCTTTTATGCAGCAAATGCCGTACGCTTATATGCGAAGATACACTAAAATTAATATACATAAGGTCGCTCCGTATTGCTTCCGTATTACTTCCGTATTACTTCCGTATTGGTCGGGCAGGGATACTACACTTTCACTCCAAATTTTACTGGTTTATTTCTAATATACTGTTTGTAGCTAAAGCGGGCTTTCGTCTTGACCATTCGCTCCTCTATGGCGATATTCCGGCTTGGTTGGAACAGTTGACAGCTAGTAGTACATATGTGATCGCACAAATATCTAACTTTGTGCAATTTGTCACTACGGTCCTCTAAGGTGTGGTCAACTACACGCAGAAATGACAGCAGAGCTTGAAACCTAGTCCTAGTTGAAACCATAGCACGCGCCCAGGTTCCGTGCAAAGGCGGCGCTGTGCTCCAGTAATGCTGGATTCTAGGCAATCTAACAATGCCCATGTACTATCAGCTATCTATCAGCTGATTGCTGATTGTCAGCATTGTCCTCTCAAGAACTGCTTGCATCTCCAAAATATTCGTCCGCCGTCTCCTCTACTTCTATCGCTTCAGCTGTTTCAGTTTTGTCCTCGCTGAGTTCGTCGCCAAGCAAAGCGAGATCGATATCTTCCTCCTCATCAGATGAGAGAGGACAGTCGCTTGAATCAAGATTTGAGGCGTCTGAATCGCCGCCATCGAGCACAAAGGCGATCGCGTACTGGTTGCGCGGCCATGGCGAACTGCAACTTCTTCTTCAAGTCAAGCGCTGTGTAGCGCAAGAAAATCAAATGCAAACCCCTATACTATCATACGCTATGATGTTCAGTGGGATCTTAGCTTCCCGTTGCAACAAACTGCGTGAAAACAGCAGGAGCCGGAGGTACACCAACTCGATCTTGGGAGTAGCCCGTCTGGAGGTCGATCTTTGAGAAGATCCGGGCGTCCCCAAGCTGGCCGAGCAGATCATCGGCTGACGGGAGTTGCAAACCAGGTCGGGGTACGGCGTGGTTGACCCATCGCAGATCAACACACCACCTGATCGTCTTGTCGGCTTTTGGTGCTGGCATTAGCGGTGAGACGAAGTCGTTGTCATTGACTGTCTCCACTCTCTCAACTACGCCCTGCGCTACCCACTTGTCGACTTGCTGGCAAGAGAGCTGGAGCGACTCGCCGAGCGGTCTGTTGCACAGGCGTCGCATCTTCGTCCAGCGTTACGGCTACCGGACCCTTCATTGCAGCCAGGGCATCCGTGGGCTCCATGGACGCGGCGGGCATACCGGGCACTGACGAGACGTGGCACACATCTGGCCTGGTGTCTGGACTTTCCAGAAGGCCGAGTGCAATGCTGGCACCTTCACCGAGGAGGGATACGACATTGTAACGGCTGTCATCGATGACGTGGATTAGTTCCACACACTCATAACCACGGTAGCTGAGCCGTCCCTCAAACACTCCCACGGGTTGTACTTCCTGGCCACCAATAGGCCGAATCCGTGTGGATGGTGAACCCAGGTCTTGGCCAGCAGGCAACTTGGACAGGGGCAGAATGGACACTGTGTTCCCGCTGTCCACACGCATGTGCAACTGGTGTGCATCATCCAGTAGAATCGGGCGGAGTGGCAGGACAAACCCAGTCTTCCCCGTTCTGACACTAAACACGTCGCCATACTGGCTGTCCATCCAGCCACAGGGTTCTGTTCCTGCGGGTGGTGGCATCTGGCGTGTCATGTTAGGGGACAACACTACTGATTCGGTATGCTGCACGGCGCGGCTGCTCCGACATACTCTTGTAAAATGGCCCTTCTTATGACAGTTTCCACAGGTTGATTTGGTAGCAGGACAGAATCGTTTACCTGGTGGATGCTGTTCCCCACAGTAGTCGCACAGTTGTGCTGGTCTGGGTGCTGCAGGTCGACGGTGCTGCATTCCTGAGGCAAACGAAACCTCTGCTGAGGAACCTCCATGAGCAATGTTTGACCCAGACTGCTGCTCAACCACAGTTGCTGTGGCCAAAGTTATTGCCTGGGCACTCTCTGCAACTTTTGCGAGGGTGTCTTCGCCGCTCTCCAGCACTTTCTGTCTCGTGTAAGGCGACATCTGCCCACAGGCGAACAGGTGGACAGCTACTGCGTATAAAACCTTCTCAACAGTGGTGTTGGTTGTCAGGTCGCACACACGCATTTCTTTCTGGATCCGGTGGCGATAAGCCTGGATTGACTCGCCATCGTGCTGAGCCACAGCAAAAAGGGCGATATGCCTAGATTGACTCGCCATCGTGCTGAGCCACAGCAAAAAGGGCGATATGCCTGGATTGACTCGCCATCGTGCTGAGCCACAGCAAAAAGGGCGATATGCCTGGATTGACTCGCCATCGTGCTGAGCCACAGCAAAAAGGGCGATATGCCTGGATTGACTCGCCATCGTGCTGAGCCACAGCAAAAAGGGCGATATGCCTGGATTGACTCGCCATCGTGCTGAGCCACAGCAAAAAGGCGGCCAGTCGGGAAGTTTTACTGCGCTTTCCACCGAAATATTCTTCAAACAAGTCCACCAAACATTGGAACGGGCCATTTCCCGACGGAACAGCAGCATATTGCTGCCACAAGTAATGCGCAGCATCCTCGCCAAGGTTTGACGCTGCAACTAAATACTGTTGTTTCTTATCGGTGACGCCATGTAGCTGGAACGCAATTCCTAGCT
Organism: Sycon ciliatum; assembly: GCF_964019385.1. Classification (NCBI taxonomy): domain Eukaryota; kingdom Metazoa; phylum Porifera; class Calcarea; order Leucosolenida; family Sycettidae; genus Sycon; species Sycon ciliatum. The sequence goes on along the minus strand of NC_088654.1, from coordinate 815,743 downwards.
GGCACAGCCAAGTTTGCAAGTGAGTAGTAAGTGCGGGGCAGGTTCTGGCTCACTTTTTGACCTTTCACCTTTGGGCCAAATAAGGCGCACTGTGTCGGTCGTGCTGGGTCTGGCCCCGGGACCCCCAGAGTTTGACCTTTGACCCCTGGCATGCCATAAATGTCATCCTTAAGGTTCTTTTCGCCATAGGTGGCGAACGTGCACTTGTGCACGTTCGGTGCATTCGCACCTCGGAGTAGTAAAATACGTACTCTTCCCTGATTTGCACATCGTAGATGTGCATTGCATGCAGTGACATATTGCGCATGCGTGCATATGCACGCGGAGCGTGTGACCTTCAGAGACCCTGCTTGCGGGAAATACGCAGTGCAACACAAGGTGTACTAGTACACGTGTCATTTTACTACTCCCTGATTCGCACCTCGTAGATGTGCAGCAAACAAGTTCACGTTCCTTGCATTTGTTTTATTCACACATCGTAGATGTGCACTGATTGACAAGTTGCCCATACAGAGCATGTCTAATCGGCTTTTCGATCGGTAAGAGAATGTTCAAATTCGGCCATATTATGAGCCCCAAGATCAGAATTCGGCTCAACGTAGTACTTGAACCCACCGTTCCTATTACGTCATGTACATTTAGTTATTTACACACACTCTGTGAAGCACTGAAACATCGGTTTTCGGCGAATTCAACATGCGAAATTTGAAAATTCGGCAAAAAGATGGGTGATTTCTTCAAAACCACTTTTTTCGGCGAATTTTTCGGCCGGCCGATTTGGGAAATGCCTACTATCCATGCAGGTGCATTTATATATAGATGCATATTTCTATTTTGATCGGGATACAGTTAGAATCAACCGACTACGCCCGGAGTATCATGCATATAAACAATTATTGAAGAGGTGTCACAGTGAAGCAGTGTTGCTATGCACCACAAATCCCCTTTGCACTGCACCGAATCTATACTGGAGAATCCAGAGTGACCAGCAAAGAGTCACAACCCGTGGGTATCCAGTCACACTAAGGCATATCCACCATTCCCCACATATTCACTGCAACAAAACACAATACTCTTTACTATAATACACTAATATTTAAATAGACTTGGATGAGTCTGTAGAAGAGAACACAATGCACGCACACACACGCATGCGCAGACAAACACACACACACACACACACACACACACGCGCGCGCACCCACATCTAGGTTATAGTGCTATACACGTATCTAGGGTTTAGGAAGCACGAGAATATGTCGAAGCACCAACACATACCCCTTCATGCAGTGTACTTCAATAGCCCAACACATTACGACCGCTATAGCACAGGACCATCACAAAACGCATTACGACTGCTATAGCACAGGACCATCACAAAACACTACACACTGTTACTACACTGCACACACAGTTACCACACTACGCCTGTTACAAGTACTTACAAATAATTTTGAAACAAATGGCACATCCTGAAGACGGCAGCTCCAGACCTTCATACATCATCATCTGTAAACCCAAGCATGAGCGCACACAAACACTATTGGTGTCACGAATACGAAAGCAGGGTAAGACAAGAGGATACGAAACAAGTAAGTATCGCTATAACGAGGGGGGGGGGTAAGTATACATGTAAACAGAGCAGTGCTTACTTACAGGGTACTAATACGCGCGACAGCGTCCTGATAGTCGGCCCTTCCAATAACGACTCAGGTGAGCCGCACCCGTGAGATGTGAGACCACAGCTAAAGCGCCCACCAGCCTTTCTCCACTGTAAACACGAAAGAAACAGCAGAAAGCAGAGTGTCATAGAGCTCTATTGTTGGGGAAGAGAGCTGGGAGCACTGCGCACTTACCATTTATCACAATAGATGATCAGAAAGAGGCGGCGCTTGACGCACCGCCTCAGGTGCTGAAACAGGGGTATCACCCCTGTAAGGTGAACACCGCAGTGACATGTGAAAGCCATACTGTAATGATACTGAAGTGAAGGTGTGAACCGCAAAGCAAGACCTTTATCTTCTTCCTGTCGAATTCGCTCCCCAGCTACATACCGACATCATCCGCTAAAATCCAATCATGCCAAGTAATGCAAAGGTCATCAGTTGACCTTTCGGACTTTTCAACTCTTATCCAAAACCACCAAGAGGAAAAAAACCAGGATGAAGAAGACGTCAGTTGTAGAAGCGTTTGTGGAGGAGTTGTTACATTATTCTCAGTAAATAGATATGGCTGATACATTCGGTGTAGACGTGGACGACCGGTCGTGGTCTCTCACCACGGGTCCTTTACTAATAGAAAGGCGGACGCCAATAAGAACTGTTGTGGAGTTGGCAGATCAAAACGCGCAGCAAGAAATTTGGCACGTCGATGGTAGACTCCATCGGGAGGACGGACCAGCTCTTGTTGATAGTAGGGCTGTGTCCGCCTAGTGCTATGAAGGTCGCCTTCATTGCGTTAATGAACCGGCTTGGATAGGACGGGGTGGCATCGAATACTACCTCAACGGCGCCTAGAGCCGGCGTTCCTGCAGTCAGTTATTGTGACGCCACATGCTGTATTCTACGGTGGTATCACCACGGAAGGCTCCACAGGGAGAATGCGCCAGCGGTGATATGATACGCAGGGAAGGTAACAATCGTGTACGGGAGTGGTACCGATACAACCTTCGGCATAGGGAAGATGGACCTGCTTTCATCTCTCAGGAGGAGGAGGGTGTCTATCAGTGGTACCTCAACGGGGTGTATTACGGTGACCACCATCAAGACCAGGCAATACACCCCATGGAGCTGCAGTAAATTAATGTAGTGCCTACTAAGGTAGACTCGTCAGCAATAAGTCATGAGTCCATTTGTGTGATTTGTCAGGATACCCTGGACAGTCATCTATCCAAGTTGGAGTGCGGTCATAAATTTCACTTCCACTGTATCAAGGAGTGGATCAGTTCTGCCCCCAGCCCTACTTGCCTAAACTGCCGCTACTCCATGACTGCCAAGGACTTGGTTGAGTTCTTGTACAAGTAGTAATACATGACACAGCTGCATGTAGGCGACTACGAATGACCAGTCATGTGCTACAGATGGACACGGACACGCCATCCTAAGTAGCCATTAGCAGCTATTTGGAAAAGGGCAACAAAGCACCCCGTGGGCGGCCAAGGTTGACACTAGCGACAAGTCTGGTCGATCAGTTGAATAAGCTGGGTGTGCCCATGAAGACCATCGAAGACCTTTCCAGGTGTCGGCAACAAGCAGAGGACAAGACAGACTGGAAGAAACTGTGCAGCTTGACACTTGAGGACAAATCTGTATCAGCAGCTACTACACCTTGCTGATGATGCTCACAAGACAGAAGTGGGGAAAAACACTGAATTTCTTTATTTAGTGCTCAACTACGCAAAATGTATAATTATTATTACTGTTATTATACATGTTCAACTGTACTCAGTCTGGCTGACTGCCATTCTCTACCACACATTACCGGACACTGTCGTGGCTGTCGTTGTTATCGTCGTCGTTGTTGATGTTGTTGTTGGTTGTTGTCGTCGTTATCGTCGTCGTTGTTGATGTTGTTATTGGCTGTTGTTGTTGGTTGTTGTCGGTTGTTGTGGTTTGTTGTCGGTTGTTGTTGGTTATTGTTGGTTGTTGTTGGTTGTTGTTGGGTGTTGTTGTTGGTTGTTGTTGGTTGTTGTCAGGTGTTGTTGGTTGTTTTTGGTTGTTGTTGTCGGTTGTTGTCGGTTGTTGGGTGTTGTTGTCGGTTGTTGGGTGTTGTTGTTGTTGGTTGGTGTTGGTTGTTGTTGGTTGTTGTCGGTTGTTGTCCGTTGTTGTCGGTTGTTGTCGGTTGTTGTTGGTTGTTGTTGGTTGTTGTTGTCGGTTGTTGTTGGTTGTTGTTGTTGGTTGTAGTTGGTTGTTGTCGGTTGTTGTTGGTTGTTGGATGTTGTTGTCGGTTGTTGTTGGTTATTGTTGGTTGTTGTTGGTTGTTGTTGGGTGTTGTTGTTGGTTGTTGTTGGTTGTTGTCGGTTGTTGTCAGGTGTTGTCGGTTGTTTTTGGTTGTTGTTGTCGGTTGTTGTCGGTTGTTGGGTGTTGTTGTCGGTTGTTGGGTGTGTTGTTGGTTGTTGTCGGTTGTTGTCGGTTGTTGTCCGTTGTTGTCCGTTGTTGTCCGTTGTTGTCCGTTGTTGTTGGTTGTTGTTGGTTGTTGTTGGCTGTTGTTGGTTGTGATTGGTTGATGTGGTTGGTTGTTGCCGGTTGTAGGTTGTTGTTGTTGTTGGTTGTTGTTGGCTGTAGTTGGTTGTTGTCGGTTGTTGTTGGTTGTTGGATGTTGCTGTCAATTGTTGTCGGTTGTTGTTGGTTGTTGTTGGTTGTTGTTGGTTGTTTTTGGCTGTTGTTGGTTGTTGTTGGTTGTTGTTGTCGATTGTTGTCGGTTGTTGGGTGTTGTTGTTGGTTGTTGTTGGTTGTTGTTGGTTGTTGTCGGTTGTTGTCGTTTGTTTTAATCGTTATTTTGTTCATTATCCAGGAGGATGTTGCTATGATCCAGTACCATTTTTTCGCATATATGAGACAAGTTTGTTAAACGTGAGTGTGACGTGGGGTATACTGATTGGATGTGAGGTGGTGAGAGTATGCTGATTGGCCGATAACAATTAGTGGAAGGGATAAAGTAATGCGCTGCTTGTGCAGCGTAACCAAACACATGGTCTGTGGGAAACACCCTAGTAAAATAAATAAAATAATTATAACATGAATTGCCACCGGCACTTGACAGACTCGCGCCCCGCCACCTTGTTCAAATCGGACTTGGCAGCTTCATACTGGAACTTAATCTTCTTCTTTTTGAGGTATGACCGTACAAAACGCGCTTGGATTTTTTCATTTATTTTATTTTATTTTATTTTATTTTTTCATTGCAACTTTTTTAGCAGATGTCCACTCGTGAAACAACGGTGAATCTGGAACGAATAAATGGTCCATGTCAAAGGCATCACGAGTCGCGAAGTCTTCACATTCATGATGGAACCTTGTCATGATTGACGCATTCCTTGATGGTGCGCACATGAAATAACCCTGGCCCATCTTTTCCAATTCCATTCTTTTCACATCCTGCAACCCATACCCTACTAGTATCAGTGGGGATGCTAGAATCAGAAGAGGCAAGGCAGCACTCATCCGTAGATGTATTACTCGACTCAACACCACCCAAACTTGTTTTCTAGAAGTTTTGACTATAATGATATATTGCAGTAGGAAGTAGTATACAGTCAAATAGGATAGGATAAGAATGAATGATCAGCTGTCTGATAAAGAATGCAGTTCATTAAAGACTTATTGGAAGCTCTCTACCAGCTGATCGTCTTGTTGGACGGCGACACTGCATAATGATATGAAGCTCTCAGTTAGCTGTTTCAGTTCCGTGGTAGAAAGTGTCATGTGCGCGTCCAGAGCACGATGAAAACACCTGGGCTCCACGTTGATGCAGACGATTGGAGCAACAGTAAGACGTACCTTCAACGCCTGCTCGTCAATGTCGAGGGAGACTGCTCCGGGGTAGATGAAAACATCTTGTTCCACATCCAGTTCGAACGAGCTGGTCGGGACTAGCTTGCTTTCACCGTTGATGTACACCCGACATTGACCGTCGGACGAACGTGATGGGTAGAAGTTGGTCTTGATCTTCTCCACACGTCCTCTTCGGAGAGTGTCACGGAGCGATGGACAAGTCTTGATCAAGTTCGTAATGATGAACTCAGTGGACTCATTCAGTTCGATGTAAACCTGTCCTTGAGCATCTTTGCGAGCTGTTGCCGTGCTACCACAGGCTGGTAGAGCTCCTGAAGGGAAGTACATCTTATAACCAGGCTTGTAGAAGGATCTACCTGATGACTTGTAGGACAGTTGCATGTCCTCCTGAAACCCATCCACCACAATCTCTTTGTGGTGCTTGGTAGGAGCAGGTGACACATAGCGACGCTTAGCCGGTACTGCCTTCGAAGAGAGCACAACTTGAGGAGGGTCAGCAGTAAGAGCGGAATTCTTCCTCACCCGTCGCTCGTATAGGGAATCCATCTTCCAGGAAACGAAGGCAGAACAACTCATCAGCACTGTATTCGATGAACGAATGACTCAACTACAGGACAACCATCTGTATTTATACTAATCAGAGACGGAGGCGGATTGAAATGTTAAAAATATGTGTCAGCTAGATCAACCAATCACCATCAAGCCCGACAAAAACATTTGCCCAATCAGCATTGAGGCCGTCAAAAATATTTGACCAACCAGCATCAAACTCGCCAAAAACATTTTGTCCAATCAGCGGCATGTCCACCAAATAATATCTCATCTTAAAGATTCCTTACATGATACCGCCACTTTAGTGAACTGATACAGTATGGAAATAAGATCAGAGTCAAACGTGTGCAAGTTCTGAATCACGTGATCAAGTGAATAGGTTTCCCAACAATAGGCATCAATCAATGATGTCATAAGAGATGTATCAGATGGAGATAAAATCAGCAAATTCGTACGCAACGTGGACAGTTGAGATGAAGACACGATCCTGGTTGACTCAATGAGATGAAGTACATATAATAGTGGAAAATGCTGAGGAAGAGGTTTCATGATTCGACTGAACCTCAACCATGATACATTGCTACGAGGTAAGTAGGAACGCAGTTTCTGTAGTACATCCACATTCGAATCGTATACTATGCAGGATAATGCTATAGCATAGTTTATACTCTTGTACAAACAGGATTTTTTCATCGCAAGTATCTGCTCCCAAAGAGGGTGTACGCAAAGCTGATCGGATAAGAGTTCAGTTTTCGAAAGAAAATACAAAAGATGACGATCCACACCGCATAACCGCTCTTGTACCGCGTAACGCTTCTTCATCAAACTACATCTCCTATGCACATCATCTTCAGGGAAGTAAATCACCGCCATGACAAGTCCACACGAAGAACACACGTATCTTTCTTCATGTAAAACATGATCAAGATGTTGACACTGTTTTTCCTCCCCGTATTGCTCTTTTTCTTCTTCTTCTTCTTCTTCATCCTTCTCATGAAGTCTCCTTTCACGTACATAAGCAGGTAAGATCTTAAATTCAGAATCCATCTTCACTCCTCACCAACATCCTCATTATGACACTATATCCAGCATGATGTCTACTTTATATAACCAATCCTATCCGGGGCAATTATCAGGTACAACCATTGGGGTAGATGACCACATACCCTCGCCAACACGTCGACGTTGGCCTTCGTTTCCTGGAAGATGGATTCCCTATACGAGCGACGGGTGAGGAAGAATTCCGCTCTTACTGCTGACCCTCCTCAAGTTGTGCTCTCTTCGAAGGCAGTACCGGCTAAGCGTCGCTATGTGTCACCTGCTCCTACCAAGCTCCACAAAGAGATTGTGGTGGATGGGTTTCAGGAGGACATGCAACTGTCCTACAAGTCATCAGGTAGATCCTTCTACAAGCCTGGTTATAAGATGTACTTCCCTTCAGGAGCTCTACCAGCCTGTGGTAGCACGGCAACAGCTCGCAAAGATGCTCAAGGACAGGTTTACATCGAACTGAATGAGTCCACTGAGTTCATCATTACGAACTTGATCAAGACTTGTCCATCGCTCCGTGACACTCTCCGAAGAGGACGTGTGGAGAAGATCAAGACCAACTTCTACCCATCACGTTCGTCCGACGGTCAATGTCGGGTGTACATCAACGGTGAAAGCAAGCTAGTCCCGACCAGCTCGTTCGAACTGGATGTGGAACAAGATGTTTTCATCTACCCCGGAGCAGTCTCCCTCGACATTGACGAGCAGGCGTTGAAGGTACGTCTTACTGTTGCTCCAATCGTCTGCATCAACGTGGAGCCCAGGTGTTTTCATCGTGCTCTGGACGCGCACATGACACTTTCTACCACGGAACTGAAACAGCTAACTGAGAGCTTCATATCATTATGCAGTGTCGCCGTCCAACAAGACGATCAGCTGGTAGAGAGCTTCCAATAAGTCTTTAATGAACTGCATTCTTTATCAGACAGCTGATCATTCATTCTTATCCTATCCTATTTGACTGTATACTACTTCCTACTGCAATATATCATTATAGTCAAAACTTCTAGAAAACAAGTTTGGGTGGTGTTGAGTCGAGTAATACATCTACGGATGAGTGCTGCCTTGCCTCTTCTGATTCTAGCATCCCCACTGATACTAGTAGGGTATGGGTTGCAGGATGTGAAAAGAATGGAATTGGAAAAGATGGGCCAGGGTTATTTCATGTGCGCACCATCAAGGAATGCGTCAATCATGACAAGGTTCCATCATGAATGTGAAGACTTCGCGACTCGTGATGCCTTTGACATGGACCATTTATTCGTTCCAGATTCACCGTTGTTTCACGAGTGGACATCTGCTAAAAAAGTTGCAATGAAAAAATAAAATAAAATAAAATAAAATAAATGAAAAAATCCAAGCGCGTTTTGTACGGTCATACCTCAAAAAGAAGAAGATTAAGTTCCAGTATGAAGCTGCCAAGTCCGATTTGAACAAGGTGGCGGGGCGCGAGTCTGTCAAGTGCCGGTGGCAATTCATGTTATAATTATTTTATTTATTTTACTAGGGTGTTTCCCACAGACCATGTGTTTGGTTACGCTGCACAAGCAGCGCATTACTTTATCCCTTCCACTAATTGTTATCGGCCAATCAGCATACTCTCACCACCTCACATCCAATCAGTATACCCCACGTCACACTCACGTTTAACAAACTTGTCTCATATATGCGAAAAAATGGTACTGGATCATAGCAACATCCTCCTGGATAATGAACAAAATAACGATTAAAACAAACGACAACAACCGACAACAACCAACAACAACCAACAACAACCAACAACAACACCCAACAACCGACAACAATCGACAACAACAACCAACAACAACCAACAACAGCCAAAAACAACCAACAACAACCAACAACAACCAACAACAACCGACAACAATTGACAGCAACATCCAACAACCAACAACAACCGACAACAACCAACTACAGCCAACAACAACCAACAACAACAACAACCTACAACCGGCAACAACCAACCACATCAACCAATCACAACCAACAACAGCCAACAACAACCAACAACAACCAACAACAACGGACAACAACGGACAACAACGGACAACAACGGACAACAACCGACAACAACCAACAACAACCAACAACACACCCAACAACCGACAACAACACCCAACAACCGACAACAACCGACAACAACAACCAAAAACAACCGACAACACCTGACAACAACCGACAACAACCAACAACAACCAACAACAACACCCAACAACAACCAACAACAACCAACAATAACCAACAACAACCGACAACAACATCCAACAACCAACAACAACCGACAACAACCAACTACAACCAACAACAACAACCAACAACAACCGACAACAACAACCAACAACAACCAACAACAACCGACAACAACCGACAACAACGGACAACAACCGACAACAACCAACAACAACCAACACCAACCAACAACAACAACACCCAACAACCGACAACAACACCCAACAACCGACAACAACCGACAACAACAACCAAAAACAACCAACAACACCTGACAACAACCAACAACAACCAACAACAACACCCAACAACAACCAACAACAACCAACAATAACCAACAACAACCGACAACAAACCACAACAACCGACAACAACCAACAACAACAGCCAATAACAACATCAACAACGACGACGATAACGACGACAACAACCAACAACAACATCAACAACGACGACGATAACAACGACAGCCACGACAGTGTCCGGTAATGTGTGGTAGAGAATGGCAGTCAGCCAGACTGAGTACAGTTGAACATGTATAATAACAGTAATAATAATTATACATTTTGCGTAGTTGAGCACTAAATAAAGAAATTCAGTGTTTTTCCCCACTTCTGTCTTGTGAGCATCATCAGCAAGGTGTAGTAGCTGCTGATACAGATTTGTCCTCAAGTGTCAAGCTGCACAGTTTCTTCCAGTCTGTCTTGTCCTCTGCTTGTTGCCGGCACCTGGAAAGGTCTTCGATGGTCTTCATGGGCACACCCAGCTTATTCAACTGATCGACCAGACTTGTCGCTAGTGTCAACCTTGGCCGCCCACGGGGTGCTTTGTTGCCCTTTTCCAAATAGCTGCTAATGGCTACTTAGGATGGCGTGTCCGTGTCCATCTGTAGCACATGACTGGTCATTCGTAGTCGCCTACATGCAGCTGTGTCATGTATTACTACTTGTACAAGAACTCAACCAAGTCCTTGGCAGTCATGGAGTAGCGGCAGTTTAGGCAAGTAGGGCTGGGGGCAGAACTGATCCACTCCTTGATACAGTGGAAGTGAAATTTATGACCGCACTCCAACTTGGATAGATGACTGTCCAGGGTATCCTGACAAATCACACAAATGGACTCATGACTTATTGCTGACGAGTCTACCTTAGTAGGCACTACATTAATTTACTGCAGCTCCATGGGGTGTATTGCCTGGTCTTGATGGTGGTCACCGTAATACACCCCGTTGAGGTACCACTGATAGACACCCTCCTCCTCCTGAGAGATGAAAGCAGGTCCATCTTCCCTATGCCGAAGGTTGTATCGGTACCACTCCCGTACACGATTGTTACCTTCCCTGCGTATCATATCACCGCTGGCGCATTCTCCCTGTGGAGCCTTCCGTGGTGATACCACCGTAGAATACAGCATGTGGCGTCACAATAACTGACTGCAGGACCGCCGGCTCTAGGCGCCGTTGAGGTAGTATTCGATGCCACCCCGTCCTATCCAAGCCGGTTCATTAACGCGATGAAGGCGACCTTCATAGCACTAGGCGGACACTGCCCTACTATCAACAAGAGCTGGTCCGTCCTCCCGATGGAGTCTACCATCGACGTGCCAAATTTCTTGCTGCGCGTTTTGATCTGCCAACTCCACAACAGTTCTTATTGGCGTCCGCCTTTCTATTAGTAAAGGACCCGTGGTGAGAGACCACGACCGGTCGTCCACGTCTACACCGAATGTATCAGCCATATCTATTTACTGAGAATAATGTAACAACTCCTCCACAAACGCTTCTACAACTGACGTCTTCTTCATCCTGGTTTTTTTCCTCTTGGTGGTTTTGGATAAGAGTTGAAAAGTCCGAAAGGTCAACTGATGACCTTTGCATTACTTGGCATGATTGGATTTTAGCGGATGATGTCGGTATGTAGCTGGGGAGCGAATTCGACAGGAAGAAGATAAAGGTCTTGCTTTGCGGTTCACACCTTCACTTCAGTATCATTACAGTATGGCTTTCACATGTCACTGCGGTGTTCACCTTACAGGGGTGATACCCCTGTTTCAGCACCTGAGGCGGTGCGTCAAGCGCCGCCTCTTTCTGATCATCTATTGTGATAAATGGTAAGTGCGCAGTGCTCCCAGCTCTCTTCCCCAACAATAGAGCTCTATGACACTCTGCTTTCTGCTGTTTCTTTCGTGTTTACAGTGGAGAAAGGCTGGTGGGCGCTTTAGCTGTGGTCTCACATCTCACGGGTGCGGCTCACCTGAGTCGTTATTGGAAGGGCCGACTATCAGGACGCTGTCGCGCGTATTAGTACCCTGTAAGTAAGCACTGCTCTGTTTACATGTATACTTACCCCCCCCCCCCTCGTTATAGCGATACTTACTTGTTTCGTATCCTCTTGTCTTACCCTGCTTTCGTATTCGTGACACCAATAGTGTTTGTGTGCGCTCATGCTTGGGTTTACAGATGATGATGTATGAAGGTCTGGAGCTGCCGTCTTCAGGATGTGCCATTTGTTTCAAAATTATTTGTAAGTACTTGTAACAGGCGTAGTGTGGTAACTGTGTGTGCAGTGTAGTAACAGTGTGTAGTGTTTTGTGATGGTCCTGTGCTATAGCGGTCGTAATGTGTTGGGCTATTGAAGTACACTGCATGAAGGGGTATGTGTTGGTGCTTCGACATATTCTCGTGCTTCCTAAACCCTAGATACGTGTATAGCACTATAACCTAGATGTGGGTGCGCGCGCGTGTGTGTGTGTGTGTGTGTGTGTGTTTGTCTGCGCATGCGTGTGTGTGCGTGCATTGTGTTCTCTTCTACAGACTCATCCAAGTCTATTTAAATATTAGTGTATTATAGTAAAGAGTATTGTGTTTTGTTGCAGTGAATATGTGGGGAATGGTGGATATGCCTTAGTGTGACTGGATACCCACGGGTTGTGACTCTTTGCTGGTCACTCTGGATTCTCCAGTATAGATTCGGTGCAGTGCAAAGGGGATTTGTGGTGCATAGCAACACTGCTTCACTGTGACACCTCTTCAATAATTGTTTATATGCATGATACTCCGGGCGTAGTCGGTTGATTCTAACTGTATCCCGATCAAAATAGAAATATGCATCTATATATAAATGCACCTGCATGGATAGTAGGCATTTCCCAAATCGGCCGGCCGAAAAATTCGCCGAAAAAAGTGGTTTTGAAGAAATCACCCATCTTTTTGCCGAATTTTCAAATTTCGCATGTTGAATTCGCCGAAAACCGATGTTTCAGTGCTTCACAGAGTGTGTGTAAATGACTAAATGTACATGACGTAATAGGAACGGTGGGTTCAAGTACTACGTTGAGCCGAATTCTGATCTTGGGGCTCATAATATGGCCGAATTTGAACATTCTCTTACCGATCGAAAAGCCGATTAGACATGCTCTGTATGGGCAACTTGTCAATCAGTGCACATCTACGATGTGTGAATAAAACAAATGCAAGGAACGTGAACTTGTTTGCTGCACATCTACGAGGTGCGAATCAGGGAGTAGTAAAATGACACGTGTACTAGTACACCTTGTGTTGCACTGCGTATTTCCCGCAAGCAGGGTCTCTGAAGGTCACACGCTCCGCGTGCATATGCACGCATGCGCAATATGTCACTGCATGCAATGCACATCTACGATGTGCAAATCAGGGAAGAGTACGTATTTTACTACTCCGAGGTGCGAATGCACCGAACGTGCACAAGTGCACGTTCGCCACCTATGGCGAAAAGAACCTTAAGGATGACATTTATGGCATGCCAGGGGTCAAAGGTCAAACTCTGGGGGTCCCGGGGCCAGACCCAGCACGACCGACACAGTGCGCCTTATTTGGCCCAAAGGTCAAAGGTCAAAAAGTGAGCCAGAACCTGCCCCGCACTTACTACTCAAGTGGTCGGGGCCAAGCTCGTGTTCCAGGTCTAGCTTTACGCTGACCTTCACCTTTCCTGCCATGCCAAGTGTGAATCCTCTGTAATCTAAATCCTGCTCACTGCGCCAATGTAACAGCAGACTCGGTTCGGGTTACATAATATATTATTCAAATTACAAAGGAAAACAACTCGTACTCCAGAGGAACAAAAACACAACCGAGCATCTCCGGCTCCTAAAAACAACGACGGGCCCAGATCCAGCGCGTGCAGAGTTCTGCGCGGATCTACTTCGAGTACAGATTATCTAAGTCACAGCAGAGTTCAAATTTCAGCCCTCACCAACGCTGTACAAAGCGTCACTGGCCCGTTTCTCAACGGTCGCGCAAATCGACCAATCAGCGTACAGCTAATGTACCAAAATTCTCAAACTTACCGTAATTCCTCGGTTCATACGGTGTAGTTTCCAAAGATTTTTTATGGGCCAACGTCTTCTTTCGATAGATACCAACAGATCGTCCGCTTCGAATTTTTCGATTTGATTGCCGTTTGGCCGAAAATTACCTCCGAAACCGGCCTCCACTCGTTTCACTTCAAGGCTTTCTAGGTGGACGGCATCGCAATTCGGAAGCGGAGAAAGGATAGCCAGTGAAAAAAGAAAAACAACGACGTATTGGTTGTCGAAATCGACCAAGAAATGAATTCAATAGACCTGTTTCCGTGCTGCGCCCTCGCGGCCCGCGCGAGTGCGAAAGGGATTCTTTCTCGACAAAACAAACAACTACTAGTACGCGCAGTACACTGACATCACTGCACTGGCTGTATATACCTTAGGAATATCCTGTTCATTTCCAAGGCATGATTGTCGCTAGTGGGAGAACTCAGCCACCTGAAGCTTTCATAAAGGAAGAAGTAGTAGGTGAATGAGTTCGCCAGAAAATGGAACGACAAGAAAATAGATACTCTTGCTTTCCGGGGCGCTCATGAGACGACGGCAAGATAGGACTGAAACGATCGACAGTCTGCCTCGACGCAAAAGAAACTCTTCTAGGAGGAGCTCGACGTGCTGTAGAGTTTGCAGTATTCTGCTGGAAGAAGACAAGAGAACTAAACTCAGACTACAGCGTGGAGCTGAAGCACGAGCGAAGCAAAAGCTGAAGCAAAAGCTGAGCGAGTTCGAAGAAATGGGGAAACACAGGAAAATGAGTGGGCGACATGATCTTTAGCTCGCGAGCTCGAAGCTCGCGCTGAGACACGCGGTGGGCACGTGCGCCTACGGGTAGCGCGGCCAGCCACCATGTTTTCAAAATGGAGGTCGACGCTTTTGAAATCCGTGTAGACGATGGTGAGGGCTGAATTTAGCACACTGTACAGCGTAGATTTGTGGACATCACCATACAAACACATGCATTTCATGATCCAACACATGCACAAGTCATGGTAGCAGGGCTGCTACACCCTGCATCCCCCATGGCCTTCGACATTAGTGAGCTTCTAGTCTGGATTAACGGATGGAAATTTAGCAAAAGCCGCAAACATATAGGCGGTGGCACTGCTCGCATTTAGCTTTCGTATCATCAACTAGTGACAAGTAGAATGAGAGCCACCATTTCGGTGACAAGTGCGATTGAAATAAGTGCATGGCGAGAGCGACTGTGGATTCCAAAGCGGGGTATATCTACGTGAACGATTCATCCTCCAATTAATCTAATACATCGATGGTAACCTAGGCCACGTTGACATTACCCTCCTGAACCGGTACAATCATGGAACACGTGAGGAAATGGTTGTCCACCTTATCGCATCATGCATTTTCTGGAAAACGTTATGGCAACGGGGGGAACAGATCAGCAGAGTATCCCCACTGGACGTTTTGCCAGAGAAGGCGCATCAAACATTCCAAATACATACACAAGCAACCAACTGACTTGCGTCGTCTACAGTACTGAAACGGATGTGTCGAACTACTGGGATGTGCCAATTCCAACAACAGCACCCTCTGGTGCAAACAGACGAGGTAATTTTATCAAGGGCAAATATGAGGCATTGTTTCTGCATGTAAGTGCCCTCCTGTAAAGGAATATCCACGGAAAGTCTGTGAAACAAAAATACAGAAATGCCAAACCCTGAAAAGTTGTGGCTAGTGTGGGACAAGGTCGTTGTAGTGATTGTGGCCAGTGTGGGACAAGGTCGTTGTAGTGATTGTGGCTGCGCTAAGTGGAGCAGTCTCCTCGACTCATGACTTTGTGCAAGAAAGAATTGGACTGCAGAGGAAGCATTTTAGCTTGCAGAAGGAGGCACTGTTTGGCACATTTACCATCACAGGGTGCATAACTCAGATGGTGACATTAATTATTCTTTTCAAAATAGATAACGGGTTTTTGCGAATGCCCATACCTCCAATTGTTAGGTTAAACTGCCGTTTGCAAGAGATGAGAATGGTCAAGATTATTATACCAAAGGCTGAAATGTTATGAATGTTTGTCCCACACTGACAACAATGGTTAAGCAAGGTATTGAAGTGTTTCAACATGCAACAGTTACCACAATATTGATTACTTTTGTCTTTCTGTAGATATTGACGAATGTGTTGGTGGAAATCATGCATGCCATAACAATGCCACGTGTAATGATACGGATGGTAGCTTCACATGCCGATGCAATGTCGTTTACTCTGGAGACGGTGGCCAATGTACAGGTATGCTGCTTTACGACTATTGGTGTTGGTTTCCATGTTGATCTTTAATCTGCTGATTTTATGATCATTTGCCACTCAAGAAGTCGTATATATGTCATTTGCCACTCAAGAAGTCGTATATATGTCATTTGCCACTCAAGAAGTCGTATATATGTCATTTGCCACTCAAGAAGTCGTATATATGTCATTTGCAACTCAAGAAGTCGTATATATGTCATTTGCCACTCAAGAAGTCGTATATATGTCTCTACATCAGACTGTCTACCTGGTCATGGATACCTTTAACTTGTTCTTTAAATTTATCTCTCTCATGGAATAGCTTTGCAGCATCGCATGATACACAAGTGATAATATACAGTGAGATAGTGCGACAACAAGGGACAAAACTATATCTGTCAGAAAATAACGTCTTTGAGTTTCGTAAAAGATGAGGAAAGACGGATATTAAAAAAAATTTGTGGAGCGCGTTCAAGCCACATTTCATTCATGAACCTGTGGCGATCATCTTCTCAAATTGTGTTCAAACACTTGTTTGACAGTGTAGTTCAAGTAGCTGGCGAGCAAAGACTGACAATGTTTGTAGGTAGTGACACTAAAGCAACTCGCAGGGCCAGACGATCGCAATGCATGGCACAGGTTTGGTCAGGTGTCAGCAAGTTGGTGGCGGCGTATTTGCAGAGGCTGGCAAAACATCGTAAACTATTTTGAGGTCCACCATCTGCTCACGTCGCACCAATTTGGATTTCGCAAAGGCCTCGGAACATCAGACGCTTTGCAAGCTCTCCGAACTGCCTGGGCAAGCGCTGTGGGCTGTGGAGGGCGGCTCGTATCCTTGTTGTGCAGGAGCGTTTGACCGTGTCTCACATGTCGGCCTCCACCACAAGGTGCGTAGCCTAGGCATCGATGGTCCGCTTCAGAGATGGCTGGCCTCATACCTGGACACCCGTCCCTTACAGTGCCTTGTTGGAGGGCGTACGTCAGCTACGTATACGACCTCCGCTGGAGTCCCCCAGGGAAGCATTCTTGGTCCAACACTTTTCCTGGCGTCCGTCAACGACGCGCCTGACGTTCTTGCTGACGGCGCCAGCTTGGACGCCTATGCTGATGACACAACCTTATACAGCTTAGTCACCTACCAGGAGTGCAGTCACTCCAGGTGCCCATTGACCGACTGCACGAGTGGGGCCGTACGTGGAAAGTGACTTTTGAACAAACTAAATCCCAGGCCATGACAGCCACCCTCAGACGCGCCGGCTTAGATCTCCCCCCACTCCTGTTTGGTGGCACACTGGTGCCCGAGACAACCAGCATCACCCTCCTTGGTGTGAAGGTGGACGCAAAGCTGACCTTTCGCGATCACCTACACTCCGTAGCTACCCGTGCACGCCAACGACTTGGGGTTCTAAACAGAGCCGCCCACATCCTCACCCCCGCCGGCCGGACAACAGTGTATAAGGCGTTCGTACGACCAGTCATGGAGTATGCGCCTCTTGTATGGATGGGAGCTGCGCAGTGTCACCTCCAGCGTCTGAACAATGTTCAGCGCCGCACACTCCATG
Source organism: Sycon ciliatum (assembly GCF_964019385.1). Classification (NCBI taxonomy): domain Eukaryota; kingdom Metazoa; phylum Porifera; class Calcarea; order Leucosolenida; family Sycettidae; genus Sycon; species Sycon ciliatum. The sequence goes on along the minus strand of NC_088654.1, from coordinate 798,234 downwards.
GTATCGGCCCTGGGGCACACCTACCCAGCTTGGCCATCCGCCGTATTGTTGCCTCGCTTGCCTGCCTGTACAAGCTGCACTACTTGCCTGGCCTCCGCAGCTGCTTTCTGTTTTGCCACCGCGCCATATCACCTCTGCCAACCCCAGAACCCGCAGCGAGCACGGTAGTGTCAGTGGCAATGACCACCAGCTCCAACACCGGCTGCCTGTGTCTGCCCCGCTGGCGCTGAAGCGCTCGTTCCCACACTGCAGCATCAGCGATTGGAACTCCCTCTCTGCCGCTCTCCTGTCCCAGCCTCCCCACAACAAGACAAACTGACTCTAGGCAGTCGATTCCCTATGAATAGTATGATGCTATGATAGTTTCTCCCCCACACTCGCTCGTTTTAAGCCTTGGGGTTTTCGCATCTTTCTGACCTGTACAGCTCTATCTTCTTTGTCTTCTTTGCTTTTGGTGCGTGTTTTTGGCCGTGACGCCGAGACCTCAGGTCTAAGAGTCATCAATGCCCCACCATCACTGCTGCGTCTCGGCACAGCGCCTGCTCATTACTTGTCAGTTTGTCCTAGTCTCCATACCATTGCCTTTCCTTATTCTTTTCGAGCTGGTTATGTGAACATTAAAAATAAAAAATAAAAAAGCATAATTACAACAAACGTTCCTCCTCGTATCGATATGGACTTGGAGAGGACATGTCGAATGTTGAAGCGCGGTAAGGACCGGTCCCAAATTATTTCGTGACCAAATAGTTTCTGAGCTGCGATGCAATTTTACACTCACCATGTGACGAAAGCGATATGGACACGGATTTATTCTCGTGGTCATGACTTGGCAAAACCATGCGTGTGACTCCGACGACATTTTGCGAAAAGCACATGCCTGTGAAAGCTGATAGAATACGGCGTTGACTCCTAAATTCACATAAAGTGGCGATCTTGAAATACAAAAATAATTCTCCGCAGGAAATTGATCGATCGATGTGCCGGTGTCAACACATAGCTGCTGTCAGGAATGTCACCACATCATGAAGACTACTTCCCATCAATTTGAAGTTGCAAGTATAGACTCCCGCATTGCATGATACTATCGTAATTAATTAACAGTCAGTCCAACTTGCCATAACATGTTATTATCATATTCCAAATACATTTGAGTTGAGACTTACGATGTCCAATGACGACTCTGATTACCCAGCTGATGGCACCCGTACATTTTGAATCCGAGTATTCCCAATGTCGCCTCCATCTCATCATATAATTATACTCTCCTGCATGTTTGTCTCTGCTGCTCATCACAAAATACTTAAATCTGAACTCATTTCTTCTTCTCTGAATGCACTCGTTGCTGCCGAGATTTGTTTTCTTGTAGTTGTATCATTGCATTCCGCATGATCCGCGCTTGCATGATACAGCCCGGCTGCACACCCGCGTGCAAGCCCCAATGTTCTGCATGTCACGTGCTGGTGACTGCATTTTCGGCAGTGCGCTGCGCTACGTTTATAATATGCATATGATTTCCGTCAGGCTGGCTGCGCGCTTGGCGGGCCAGGGTGTTTTGGCGAGGGGTTGTTGTTGTGGGCAAGAGTTTTTGATTATGGTTGAAGGTGAAGTCTTTAGAAAGGAAACTGTGGTATGAGAATGAGTCTGATGAGTCTGTCTTCCCCTACCGTTCTCGACAGCTGCAGCGCAATGACTTCTATTCACTCACAACGTTTCAGTGTTGTGGGTGTGCTCACATGGCGTGAGCCAGTCAAGTGTTAGTCAGTTTGGGAGGAAGCGCAAGCTCCAACAACAAGTCGTTTGGTGCAGCCACCTTCTCAGCTTGATCACCAAAACAATGAAAACGTTTGATTTGAAGATAGGTTTAGATTTGAACCCACAAAATCGTGGTCAGCAGACAGCATTCATGACCACAAGGCCAAAAAAGAAGGGACAAATCGTGGGTTTTGATAAAAAAATTGATACTTGTTTCCATGGCAAATTGTAAACCATGGGAAAAGGCAAGAAACTCTAATTCCTTAACGACTGGTCCCATTGTTCCGAAACCTTCACGGAACAATTTGCGGTGCTCTAACAAGCCCTTCTATGTACTTTGTTGTCCAATTTTCCCTTATCTTCATACTTTTTAAGACCCAAACCTGATTGCTAATCTTTTGAAAGGGACTGTTGTCCTAATTGGTGCAGTACATTCTATTCCCGTAGCTATGCAGAAGACATTACTTTAGTAACGTCTGGCGCTAGCCAGGGTCCACACAGCTTTAATTCCCGCGGCTATGTAGAAGACGTTACGTCAGTAACATCTGGCGCTAGCCAGGGTCCACACAGCTTTAATTTGGTGTTTGTTTGTTTGTGTGTTTGTATGTTTGTGTCACGCTTGGCGCTATCCCGTATCTGTCCCGTACCGCACCGTACCATCAAACACAGCTGGCCACATACAACTGGCCGCACTATTCAAATAGGGCTTTCAAACGCAAGATCATAACGTGAAGCAACTTGGAAGAATGAGTATGAATGCGAATTGTATGGGGGAATGCATGTAGGGCGATAGTGCGGGTTCGAATCCCAGGGAATGCCTGAAAAAAAAAGGAAAATTGAAAAATTTATAACATCCCTATTCTCTTCGCGGATCGGTGCAGGATGTATGAACGGGAACCTCGACAGTTCTGGACAATATTGAACACGATCACCAAGCGTACGCCACAGAGGCAAACAGTTACTATCCCAGCTGAGAGACTAAACGATTACTTCCACGCTATTGTCACCGATAATCATGCTACCTATGATCTGCCAATGGGTCCGGCTAACTCTACGGACCTCAGGACGTTCGAGGCGGTAACTGTCTCAGAAGTGAAAAGGCTAATCAGTGCCCTCCAGAGCCGCAAAGCTCCTGGCCCGGACGGAATTATGCCTTTTTTGCTAAAGGTATCGAAAGACGTAGTCGCCCTTTCACTTACCATTTTGTACAACACTTCCCTCTCTTCTGGACACTTTCCATCCCGGTTCAAAATTGCCCACATCACCCCGATATTGAAGTCAAAACAAGGCCCCCATAATTGCCCTTCCAATCATCGCCCGGTGTCTCTAACATCTATTCTCGCCAAACTCCTTGAGCAGCTCGTGTTCTCTCGTCTCAAGGTGTTTTTCCAAGAACGTTGCCCGTTCCATGAAGATCAATTTGGTTTCCGGAAGCACCGGTCGACCGAGCAACTCCTCACGAAGGTAACGAATGATTGGCTGCTAGCCCACGAAGCGGGTCTGCATACAGCTGTTGTTTGCGTTGACCTGAAGAAGGCGTTTGATACCGTGCAACACCAGCAACTTCTCATCGCAATCGCGGCCGTGGGTATTTCTGGCATAGCCCTGGCTTGGTTGCAGTCATACCTCCGTGGACGGCAGCAGCGCGTGGTTACCTACATCGGAACGTCTCCTCTGGTACCAGTTACTAGTGGCGTACCTCAAGGCACCATTCTGGGCCCTGTGCTCTTCAATTTATATGTGCGGAAGCTGCCGCTCACAGCTGATGCTCTTTCCTGCAAGCTGCCGATGTTCGCGGATGACATGACGCTGTATGCCAGTAGAAGGTCGCCAAATGAAGCTGTCGGTGCCGTCAACAAGGTACTTTCAGTGCTTGCTCTAGATCTTGCGGACCTAGGGTTGTCAGTCAACTCTGCCAAAACTGTCGCCATGTTCATTTCCAAACTCCCCCTGCACCTGTCTGTTCCTGTGATACTCAACGATCAGGTATTGACCCGCGTTACCAGCACCCGAATCCTGGGAGTCATCATTGATGACCGCCTAACGTGGTCGCCTCACATTGACTTTGTAATTCGCAAGACATGTGCTAAGGTTAGCGCTCTTCGTCGGTCCTTTCGGAAATTGAGCAGGAAGGCCAGGAGGCAATTTATTGTATCAGTCATTCTACCTGATCTTTTGTACTGTTGTTCGTGTTTTGTAACGAAGCTGTCCGCTAAGGACCGCCAAAGGCTCTCTACTGTGTTCCGCCGTGCTGTGCGAGCTGCCTGTGGTGCTAAGTCACAGGACGACATCACGCCATTATTGACCACATTGGCGATTTATCCATTTGAACACTATATGATTCTCAACTTTGCCCAGTTTATTCATAGAAATCATGTCATCATCTCACTGCCTACCCTAACGGAATTATTTCCACCGATCACAACAGGCCTTAGAACTAGAAGCCACTCTAATGCTTCCATTGCCATATCTAAGCACCGGACAACTGATGGAGTAAATTCTTTTTCTAATCGTGCCACAATTTTCTTTAATACACTACCTGCCGAGTGGCGCAGACACCACCGTACCTCTACATTTGCAAACCAACTCAGGGATCTTTTTAAAGACCCAGTGGCGTTTAAGAAGTATTTTGACCTTCTTTTTGGAATCTGTTGAGTTTCTCGATGATCTTGATAGTTCTTGTACTAAGATTGAAGTTGACTTGGTGTTTGATTACTGTACTGCTTGATGTCTGAATTCCAATTTTGTTTCTATTTTTTCTTTCTTTTCCTTTCCTTTCCACTTATCCCGTTATCGGCCCTCTTAAGAGTTGTGTGTATCACTGTTGAGGCATCCGATGGTAAATAAAATAAATACTACTACTACTACTATACTTTTTTTGCCGTCATCAAGGCGGTAGATGGTGTCATAATACCCTCGACCGTACCTGTCCCGTATCTGTCCCGTACCTGTCCCGTACCGTACCGTACAATCAAAGACGGCTGGCCACAATGCATATTCAAATAGGGCTTTCAAATACAAGATAATAACGTGAAGCAACTTGGAAGAATTAGTATGTATGCCAAGTGTATTGGGGATGCATGCAGGGCGATAGTGCGGGTTCGAATCCCAGGTTATGTCCAAAAACAAAAAGTAGAAATTTATAAGAATTTATAACATGCCTATGCTTTTTTGTCTAGGTCATCAAGGCAAAAAAAACCATAGCGTAGGGCCCTGAGCTTCCAAGCTCTCTCGTTTGGTATTTGTGTGTTTTCTTGTGTGTTTGTGTCACGCCTGGCACTATCCCGTATCTGTCTTGTACCGTACCCTACCATCAAACACAGCTGGTCACATACAGCTGGCCGCATCATTCAAATAGGGCTTTCAAACGCAAGATCATAACATGAAGCAACTTGGAAGAATGAGTATGAATGCGAAGTGTATGGGGGAATGCATGTAGGGCGATAGTGCGGGTTCGAATCCCAGGGAATGCCTGAAAAAAATAGGAAAATTGAAAATTTTATAACATCCCTATTCTTTTTATGCCGTCATCAAGGCGGTAGATGATGTCATAATACCCTCGACCGTACCTGTCCCGTATCTGTCCCGTACATGTCCCGTACCGTACCGTACAATCAAAGACGGCTGGCCACAATGCATATTCAAATAGGGCTTTCAAATACAAGATAATAACGTGAAGCAACTTGGAAGAATTAGTATGTATGCCAAGTGTATCGGGGGATGCATGCAGGGCGATAGTGCGGGTTTGAATCCCAGGTTATGTCCAAAAACAAAAAGTATAAATTTATAAGAATTTATAACATCCCTATGCTTTTTTGTCTAGGTCATCAAGGCAAAAAACCATAGCGTAGGGCCCTGAGCTTCCAAGCTCTCTCGTTTGGTATTTGTGTGTTTTCTTGTGTGTTTGTGTCACGCCTGGCACTATCCCATATCTGTCTTGTACCGTACCCTACCATCAAACACAGCTGGCCACATACAGCTGGCCGCATCATTCAAATAGGGCTTTCAAACGCAAGATCATAACATGAAGCAACTTGGAAGAATGAGTATGAATGCGAAGTGTATGGGGGAATGCGAAGTGTATGGGGGAATGCATGTACATGTAGGGCGATAGTGCGGGTTCGAATCCCAGGCTATGCTTTAAAAAAAAAGGAGAATTGAAGAATTTATAACATCCTTATCCTTTTTTTGCCTAGGTCATCAAGGTGGTAGACGGTGCCGTATTATCCTCGACCGTACCTGTCCCGTACCTGTCCCGTACCTGTCCTGTACCATACCATCAAAGACGGCTGGCCACAATGCATATTCAAATAGGGCTTTCAAACCCACACAAGTTAGGTCAGTCCTAAATACTGTGACTGGACGCAAGAGACAATCAATCCAGCTGACATGCGCCATTGAACATGTTGCGTCCACGTTTGGCAAGGTAGTCTCTGATGATGCTCGACCTTCAGTGCTTTCTATGCCTCAGGGTCCACAGCCTCGGTCTGCCCTGACCTCATTCCAACATGTGCGTGTCTGCGATGCTGAACAGCTTTTGAAGCGCATCGACCCGCGCAAAGCAACCAGGAGCGACGGCATCCCAGGCTTACTTCTAAAGTACTGTGCCGGCCTGCTAGCACCATCAGTTGAAGCACTTTTCAATGCGTCCCTGACCTCTGGCACTGTACCCGCTGGCTTTAAGCGTGCGTATGTGACTCCATTGCACAAGGCTGGCGATCCATCTGTCGCCAACAATTTCCGTCCTGTGTCCCTGCTCCCAATTCTCTCGAACCTGCTAGAGAAGGTGTTGCAGAAGGCACTTGTCACCTTTCTGGATATGGCTGGTTCTCTGCCCAGCACACAGTTTGCATTCCGGACAGAACATTCCACGGATGATGCCCTTGTGTTGAACAGGATCCTCGCCTCAAGAGATCGCCGCATGTTCACGGGTGTGGTCCTCCTGGATATGTCGAAGGCGTTCGACAAGGTTCGCCACCAGCAACTAGTCAAAGATCTCTTCTGTGTGGGCGTCACTGGAACAGCGCTCCAGTGGCTCATGTCATACTTGTCTGATCGCTGCCAGATTGTCCAGCTGGGATCCCAGCTTAGCACAGTGGCAGCCTGCTCCTGTGGAGTACCACAGGGGTCGGTATTAGGTCCACTGCTATTCAGTCTTTACACCCGGGACATACCATCTGTTGCCCAGCAAGCTGAGTCCATCCAGTTTGCAGATGACATCGCACTGACCTGCAGTCGCCCAACACAACAGAAACTGACCGCCACTCTCTCCAGAGCAGTGACATGCATTGCTGACTGGCTGAAGCAGCGAGGTTTGATTCTTAATGCATCAAAAAGTCAGACATTGGTAGTACCGGCTGGGAAGCTAGAAGCGCAACCTGAACTGGACGTATGGTGTCATGCGACTAAGCTGCCACCTGTCTCTTCTGCTCGCTACCTCGGAGTTCACATTGACAGCGCCATGTCTTGGAACACCCAGATGGATAGGTGCGTTGCCCGCCTCAACAAGAAAGTCGGTGTTCTGTGGCGGATGCGTCGCTGCCTCAGCATGCAAAGCCGCATCCAGTACTTCAAGTCTGTGATCATGCCTGATTTCTCATATGGCTCCAATGCCTTCTCAGCATCGCTGGCGGGTAAGCACCTGGACTGTCTCCAAGTCCTGCAGAATCGTGGGGCTCGAGCTGTGTACGGATGCTCGCCGCGCACCTCTGCCAGAAACCTGCTAGTCCAACTCGGCGCCTACCGTGTCCAGGAGATCTTCATCCAGAAGCTCATCTTCCTGGTTTGGCGCTGCCGCTACTCCCGTGCTAGCCGCACCCTGGAAGTGCTGATGCTATCAACCAGTGCAGGCAGTGGCGCTCCTACTCGTCTGCAATTATCTATGGGTCTAAGACCACCGCCAACCCGCACTGAGCTGGGTAAGGGTTGTCTCGCGTTCCAAGGAGCTAGGCTCTGGAATGCGTTGCCCAGCGAGGTGCGGGCCATACCGCACCCGGCCCAATTTCGCACTGCTGCTGTTCCACACAGCATGAACCCTTGAGGTCAGACGGATCACTATCGCCATATTTTCATTATATGCCTGTCTGTTGGCCTGCCTGCCCGTCTCTCTCCCTGTTCTCCGACAATTTGCTTGTTAATTCGTCCCGGTTGTTTGCAGACGTAAAGCCCTGTTGTAGAGGTATCAGCCCTCATTTGTAAGTCTCTCTGTCTCTCTCGGAAGACCAATTGTTACACATTGGAGCAGTCAATGATCGCACCTGGCACGATTCTTCAGAGCCTGTAGAAGTTTCTAAAAACTACCGCGCCCGCACCCACTCCTCGAACCTGGGAACCACCAGCTTCCAGTTTGAATGGTCAGTGGCTCGGACAACTCGGAACTACCTACTGCGGTGGTTCCCCTCCATCCCTCATGGCCTACGGCATTAGTGAGCTTCTAGTCTGGATTAACGGTTAGAAATTTAGCAAAAGCTGCAAACATATACGCGGTGCCACTGCTCGCATTTAGCTTTGGTACCATCAACTAGCGACAAATAGAATGAAAGCCACCATTTGGGTGACAAGAGCGATTGAAATAGGTGCATAGCGAGAGCGACTGTGGATTCCAAAGCGTACAATCATGGAACACGTGAGGAAATGGTTGTCCACCTTGTTGCATCATGCATTTTCTGTAAAACGTTATGGCATCGGGGCGAACAGATCAGCAGAGTATCTCCACTGGACGTTTTGCCAGAGTATGGTGCATCAAACGATTCAAATACATACACAAGCAACCAACTGACTTGCGTCGTCTACAGTACTGAAACGGATGTGTCGAACCACTGGCGTGTGCCAATTCCAACAGTAGCGGCCTCTGGAGCAAACAGACGAGGTAATTTTATCAAGGGCAAATATGAGGCAATGTTTCTGCATGTAAGTGCCCTCCTGTAGAGGAACATCCACCGAAAGTCTGTGAAAGCAAAATACAGAAATGCCAAACCCTCAAGAGTTAGGTAGAACAGATGTGGCCAGTGTGGGACAAGGTCGTTGTAGTGATTGTGGCAAGTGTGGGACAAGGTCGTTGTAGTGATTGTGGCCAGCCTGGGATAAGGTCGTTGTAGTGATTGTGGCCAGTGTGGGACAAGGTCGTTGTAGTGATTGTGGCCAGTGTGGGACAAGGTCGTTGTAGTGATCGTGGCCAGTGTGGGACAATGTCGTTGTAGTGATTGTGGCCAGTGTGGGACAAGGTCGTTGTAGGGATTGTGGCCAGTGTGGGACAAGGTCGTTGTAGTGATTGTGGCAAGTGTGGGACAAAGTCGTTGTAGTGATTGTGGCCAGTGTGGGACAAGGTCGTTGTAGTGATTGTGGCCAGTGTGGGACAAGGTCGTTGTAGTGATTGTGGCCAGTGTGAGACAAGGTCGTTGTAGTGATTGTGGCCAGTGTGGGACAAGGTCGTTGTAGTGATTGTGGCCAGTGTGGGACAAGGTCGTTGTAGTGATTGTGGCCAGTGTGGGACAAGGTCGTTGTAGTGATTGTGGCCAGTGTGGGACAAGGTCGTTGTAGTGATTGTGGCCAGTGTGGGACAAGGTCGTTGTAGTGATTGTGGCCAGTGTGGGACAAGGTTGTTGTAGTGATTGTGGCCAGTGTGGGACAAGGTGGTTGTAGTGATTGTGGCCAGTGTGGGGCAAGGTCGTTGTAGTGATTGTGGCCAGTGTGGGGCAAGGTCGTTGTAGTGATTGTGGCCAGTATGGGACAAGGTCGTTGTAGTGATTGTGGCCAGTGTGGGACAAGGTCGTTGTAGTGATTGTGGCCAGTGTGGTACAAGGTCGTTGTAGTGATTGTAGCCAGTGTGGGACAAGGTCGTTGTAGTGATTGTGGCCAGTGTGGGACAAGGTCGTTGTAGGGATTGTGGCCAGTGTGGGACAAGGTCGTTGTAGTGATTGTGGCCAGTGTGGGACAAGGTCGTTGTAGGGATTCTGGCCAGTGTGGGACAAGGTCGTTGTAGTGATTGTGGCCAGTGTGGGACAAGGTCGTTGTAGGGATTGTGGCCAGTGTGGGACAAGGTCGTTGTAGTGATTGTGGCAAGTGTGGGACAAAGTCGTTGTAGTGATTGTGGCCAGTGTGGGACAAGGTCGTTGTAGTGATTGTGGCCAGTGTGGGACAAGGTCGTTGTAGTGATTGTGGCCAGTGTGGGACAAGGTCGTTGTAGTGATTGTGGCCAGTGTGGGACAAGGTCGTTGTAGTGATTGTGGCCAGTGTGGGACAAGGTCGTTGTAGTGATTGTGGCCAGTGTGGGACAAGGTCGTTGTAGTGATTGTGGCCATTGTGGGACAAGGTCGTTGTAGTGATTGAGGCCAGTGTGGGACAAGGTCGTTGTAGAGATTGTGGCCAGTGTGGGACAAGGTCGTTGTAGTGATTGTGGCCAGTGTGGGACAAGGTCGTTGTAGTGATTGTGGCCAGTGTGGGACAAGGTCGTTGTAGTGATTGTGGCCAGTGTGGGACAAGGTCGTTGTAGTGATTGTGGCCAGTGTGGGACAAGGTCGTTGTAGTGATTGTGGCCAGTGTGGGACAAGGTCGTTGTAGTGATTGTGGCCAGTGTGGGACAAGGTCGTTGTAGTGATTGTGGCCAGTGTGGGACAAGGTCGTTGTAGTGATTGTGGCCAGTGTGGGACAAGGTCGTTGTAGTGATTGTGGCCAGTGTGGGACAAGGTCGTTGTAGTGATTGTGGCCAGTGTGGGACAAGGTCGTTGTAGTGATTGTGGCTGCGCTAAGTGGAGCAGTCTCCTCGACTCATGACTTTGTGCAAAAAAGAATTGGACTGCAGAGGAAGCATTTTAGCTTGCAGAAGGAGGCACTGTTTGGCACATTTGCCATCACAGGGTGCATAACTCAGATGGTGACATTAATTATTCTTTTCAAAATAGATAACGGGTTTTTGCGAATGCCCATACCTCCAATTGTTAGGTTTAACTGCCGTTTGCAAGAGATGAGAATGGTCAAGAATATTATACCAAAGGCTGAAATGTTATAAATGTTTGTCCCACATTGACAACAATGGTTAAGCAAAGTAATGCCGATCAGGATCCCGTGATTATTGAACAGTTTCTACTGGGCTTACCTGGTGATTTCGACAAGGAAATCCGGCTCAGCATGGCTGGGCAAGCTCTCACGGTAAGCGGATGTTTGCAACGCGTGCATGCATTGCCGAACGCAGTGGCTGACTCCCGACCTCGACTGCAGCATGCAGTTGTTGCAGCTGTACCCAAGCCTGATGGTGCCAGTGGTGGTGACCAATCTCGAGTTGGTGTGAGTAGCAGTGCCAGGTCAGTTGTCTGCTTTCACTGTGAAACTGTTGGACATGTGAAACGCGAGTGTCCAAACCGCCACCAGAAGGGTCAGCAATCGTCAGGTATAAAGTGTCATTTCTGTGAGGAGAAGGGCCATTATCATCAAGGACTGCCCCATGAAGCGCAAATGGATTGACAGTCAGAAGAATGCTGTTGCTGCCGTGGGAGAGGCTAGTGTTCAGCCCACATCGCCCACTAGCAAAGCCACACCGGACCGAGTGTTGTGTGCACCTGTGGCACAACCCATGGAGTTGCCGACGATTTATGTCGATGTCCATGCGGCTGATGGCGACTGGATGCGTTGCGCGGCAGTTATTGACACTGGTGCCAGTCGTACATTTGTGTCTGCAGCATTTCTCAAGCAGCATAGATTGTCATTCTCCTTCGATCACTGTGCTGCTCCGTTGGCATTGGATGGCCAGCCCCTGGATGTGCTTGGCAGTATTGAACTTCAGCTACGACGCAATGATGGTCCTGCTCACTTGCCGGTCGTATCAGTAGTAGCATCCGTCGTCGCGACGCTGGATGTCGGCAATGCCCCACTTCTACTTGGTGCAGATGTCGTTGCCGCATCTGGTGGTGTTCAGTTGCAATACAGTGATGGCCTACTTTCATCAGTAACAGTTGGAAGCAACTCGGCAGGCGGTGTGCCGACGAGTACGGGTGATGCTCCAGTTCACGATCCCCATCCATACCGGCATGTCAAGGTTACGCGTAGCGGTGATGACATTACTCTGAGTTGTTCGGATGGATCAGTGCGCTGGGATGCTTCTCGTGGCCAGTGGTTTCTGTCATGGAAATGGCCATCAGGCACACCTCCGACATCGCCAGTTGGCCCACCCATTGGTGAGTACTCGCGTGCTCAATTGACTGCCCATCAGGAGGAGCTATTTTGCCAGGAGGTGGACCAGTGGATCACCTAGGGCTGGCTTCAGCCATATGATGAGTCTGTGCACGGCGACATGGCAGGTGTCTTGCCGGTTTTGGCGGTGGCTCAAGAGCACAAGGAGACTACTCCCGTCTGACCATGCTTAGACTACCGGCGCTTCAACGAGCTCATTGTCTCAGAGCCTGGTCAGAACTCTCCGTCATGTCAGGAGACCTTGCGGAAGTGGCGCATGGTCAGCTACGAGTCATCTGTACTGCTGGATATTCGGAAGGCGTACACGCAGATTCATGTCGAGCCAGAGCTGGTGTGCTATCAGACAGTGATCTGGAAGGGCCAACTCTACACCGTCACACGTATGGCTTTTGGATTAGCTATAGCGCCCAAATTTATGGACATCATTGTTCAGTGGATTCTGCGGCACCACTCCAACGTGGATAACGACATTGACGATATATTGACGCCGCAGGTTGAAGCAGATGATGTCGCCACCGACTTGCGTCGCTATGGGCTAGACACCAAGTCGTCTGAGCCTCTGCCGAGTGCCAGGGTCCTGGGTCTGCAGATGTCGTCATCGTCGGGCAGACTGCAGTGGTCAAGACGCAGTGGCGTTGATCTTGCTGTGCCTAAGCCATTGACCAAGCATAGTCTGTTCAGCTGGTGTGGATGTGCAACTGGTCACTATCCAGTATGTTGCTGGCTTCGTCCGGCCTGCAGCGCGTTGCAAAGGATGTCTTGCACAGGAGGGAACTGGGACGTGCCAGTTTCACCAGCAGTCGAGGCATGCTGTAAAGAGCTCGCAGCAAGGCTCGACACGGAGGATCCCATCCGTGGTGCTTGGAAGGTATTTGCCTCTCCAGATAGCCAGTGGACCGTGTGGTGTGATGCCTCAGACATAGCTCTCGGTGTCGTGTTGGAGATTGACGGTCAGGTGATTGAAGACGCATCGTGGTTGCGGCCCCGTACTGATCACAAGCACATCAATGTGGCGGAACTCGAGGCTGGGGTGCCACGCGAATTCAAGTCGCTACAGATTCGAAGACAGTGGCCAGCTGGTTGCAACAGACTGTTCACGACCTGCAGCGCATCGCGCCTTCCAGGTGGTTGCTTTCATGAAGCTTCCAGTGAGCTACTTGCGCAAACAGCATCTGTCCGAAAGACAAACGCCATTTCGGAAAGTGACTTCGGTAAGCTCGACAGATACCTCCGAGAAAAGCCGAACTTTGATACGGTTGCTCTTGAAGGCCTACTGATGTACACAAACAATCGTACGGCACAGTGGTTGCGAGATAAATCCTCCGAGGAGAGAGATGCGCTAATAGATGCAGCCAGACGAGCAGCACCTAAGTTCCGTGAGGATTTCAAGGCTCGCCAGCAGGCGATTCACGACTAACGCATGGAGCAGTTGAAGGAGAAAGAGGCAGGTATTGCACGCAAGCGAGAACAGCAGCAGAAAAAGAAGAAAGAGACGTTGACAGCAGAGATCACGTGTGCAGGCGGACTCTGGTTGTCGAAGGAGGTAGCGCAGGAGCAGCTGTCGAAACTGCCTCGAGTCGCGGACAAGCGCCCTTAAATCGCAACTGCACTTCCGCAAATTTGTTTTGTTGCAGAAGGCTCCAGCTTCCAAGTTTGCACTTTCGTCAGGTGGAAAGCAGCTACCAGTAGAGGAACTGCTTGCCAACTCCGCTGACCTGTGCGGGGCCACGTCGACAATAACCTGGCTCATGATCGTGTAGGCTTCCACCCACGTCGCAAGGTCCTGAACGTGCCTGCTGTTGCCGCGGGCAGCGCCGTCCTCGACCACCCGCAACGGGCCCCCATCCGACGACTCAAAACGGAGCACGTTCTGTGTGCGGGCGTGCACCACAGAGCAAGACACAGAGGGCAAGAGCTCACTCAATTCCACGAACTCACCCATCAAAATCCGCTCGCGATGTTTAGCTCCCAGGTGGGCGGCGAACGACTTGTTGTTACCTGAGCTGGCTGGGAGAGGAGTCGAGTTCGTATGACTATGAGGCAGAGAATCGGGAACCATGGCCGCCAGAAGTGTTATCAAAGTCTCCGACACCACCGATACTATGGTGGAGCGGATTGTGTCGGGAGTTATCGCCGACGTCGGAGGCACAGACGGCGGCAACGGCTCGCGTTCTCTGTTGCCTGCTCCGCTCGCCGTGCTCGCTGCAGACTCGCAGGGATGAGCGTGATGAACTTGGGCCTGAATCAGGCGATCAACGAGGGCAGCCTTCCGGCCCAAAGTATCCAAACCCAACAGCGAGAGTTTGCTGCGGAGACGCGGAACCGTCATGGCGCGGATTGCATCGTCAGTATAGGCAGCCATGGCGTCGCGAAGACAAGGCGGCGAGGAGCAAATAAACTCACAAACTGTGAAACAATACGAGCGAGCAAGAAACTCACGAACTCTAAAGCACTACGAGCAAGCAAGAAACTCACAAACGAGTCAAAGCTCACAAACGAGTCAAAGCTCACAAACGAGTCAAGGCTCGCTGAAAGACAATGAACTGACAAGAGTGATCCGCACACAGAACGAATCGAAATACAGCACTACAAGCAAGGAAGAATGATCGTCGCACAGAACGAATCGAAAATATATAGCAGAGCAAACTCTAGCAAGCCATGCAACGATGCATGCCACCCACGTTGAGTTACAAGCAAGCGCCATCATAACACCGCCAAACCCACCCACGTTAAGTTACGAGCAAGCGTCATCATAACGCCGCCACACGCCTTCCACATCGGAGGCGAGCGACACGTATGAATGCCAAACTTTAGTATGACACGTTGAGTGCCTACGACGCATGCCGCCTACGTTGAGCGCCGCGCATGAATGAATGTAGCGTTGAGTGTCACGTTGTATGACACATAGAATGCCACGATGCATAGAGTACCATGTAAGCACGTACAGCGCACGTTCATAGCAGCATAGTTTGAGTGGTAGCACGAAGCAGCCGCGTGCACCCCGATTAATCTGCATTATTACTATAATGCTACACACACACACACACACACACACACACACACACATACACACACACACACACACACACACACACACACACACACACACACACACACACACACACACTTCTACTACTACTACTATTGACAGCTGCCAGAAATTGCCACGCCGCTCCCCAAAGGGAGGCACTGTCAGAGAGGTTAGGGGAGAGGTAGGCAGTGCTTCAAATGGCGCTCCAGGTCCTTTCGCCTCCGAAACTGGCGTTGACTACAGATTCGGCAATGATGTTCAAAGTGCTGACGATCAGTCACTGTAGGGCGCTTCGGGCGGGGTCCACAGCGATGGCGCTTGAGGCCAGCAGTAGACTTGAAAGTACGCTGGCAGGCAGTACACACCGGGACCTCGGCAACAGGAGGAGCATCAAAAGGCGGTCGGTCGTCACAGTTGTCACTCCCTAGGCACTTATGCACTGCAAGCCCACCCCTGCTCCGGAGCCATCTACTGCAGGCAGGACACTGCACCGACCCAGGCTGCTGTGATACGGGGAGCTGTCGGACTGCTGTGCACTTGTGCCGGGCCATGTCGGCGCGCCGACGAAACAGGCGGCCGCAAACGTGGCACACAGTCGTCTTCGGGGCAGGCTCCTTCACCCCCGCTGCTGCCGACACTATGTCACGCCACTCTCCGCGATCGTTGGCTGATTGGAACCAATTGTGCACACCGGCCACAGTCAGATCAGCCTGGACAACGTCCGTCCAGCGATGTCGGGGGCCGCAAAACGGGCGGGTTCGTGGAAGATGAGCGAAGAGCAACTGCTTGGGTAACCGATTGTTATCAAGCCGAGCTAGGTGCCCAAGCCACTCCAAGCGTCTTCGCTGTACCATGCACGGCAGTGGAGTAGGGTCACCCCACTGTGTGCGTAGTTGCTCCGATGTAATGTGCTGCTCCCACTGGCGGCCGCGCGAAATGCCAAGGATTAACCGTAGGTTGGCGTGATGGAACCTGTCCAAGTCCGACTTCAATGGGGTCCAACACTCCGAGCCATACAAAACCGTGGTGAGAACACATACCACATACAAATGCCGTCGAGTAGGCAGGTTCAGGCTCTGATCATGTAAAATCCGCCGAAGACAGCCAAAGGCCCTGGCACCCTTCGCAAGGCGGCTCTGGACATCGGCATGAGCTCGCGAATCCGGAGTTATAACAGATCCAAGAAAGGGGAAGGAGCTAACAGCTTCAACCCTTTCATTGCCAACTGCCAGATCAGAACAATCAGCGGCAGCGACTCCATAGCCCGCGACCAGTAGCTTAGTCTTCGTCATGCTGACCGTGAGGTCAAAGCTGGATGCCACATCGCAGAAGGCGGACAGGGACAGGTCGGCTGCAGCACGAGTTGTTGCGAATAGGACGGCGTCATCGGCAAACTCAAAATCATCAGCATGACCAGTCTGAGACTGTCGACGTCGCCCAGCTGCACGGGGAAACAACTGTCCATTAATCAAGAAGCTGAAATCCACACCAGACTCGATGCCGCGCTCCCTGAGAACAGACCTCCACCGCTCCATCACCAATCCGAAATACAGGTTGAACAGCACAGGAGCCATGACATACCCCTGCCGTAAACCATTTTTGTACAGAGATCGGATCGGTACAACCACCAGCAACACGAACAGACGCCAACATGTCCGTATGGAACGACTTCACGAGAGCCACAGCCTGAGGGGGGACACGGAGCCGAAGCAATGCCTGCCACAGAGCCTCACGAGGCACAGAGTCGTATGCATTGCACACACCCACACACACACACACACACACACACACACACACACACACACACACACACACACATACACACACACACACACACACACACACACACACACACACACACACACACACACACACACATACACACACACACACACACACACACACACACACAAACACACACACAAACACACACACACACACACACACACACACATTAACTACAACACACAGCAGCTTGCGGTTAGGAGGGTGCTGGCCAGCGAACTGAGAGGCTACAGAGAGAGCAGGATCTTCGCGGAGGCAAGAGGATAGTCACGTCCAAGGGACGAAGACCGAGAGCCCTTAGTAGCCGGAAATGAGCATGGCCAACACCCCTTTATTTACTTTATCAAAGTAAATGAGAGATGAGAAATGGGAGGTGGGTGGGTGAAACACAATGATCTGATAAGAGTGATCCGCACACAGAACGAACCGAAATATAAGACACACTACGAGCAAGGAAGAATGATTGTCGCAGAGAACGGATCGAAAATATATAGCAGAGCAAACTCTAGCAAGACATGCAACGATGCATGCCACCCACGTTAAGCTGCGAGCAAGCGTCATCATAACGCAGCCACACGCCTTCCACATCGGAGGCGAGCGACACGCATGAACGCCAAACTTTAGTATGACACGTTGAGTGCCTTCGACGCATGCCGCCTACGTTGAGCGTCGCGCATGACTGAATGTCGCGTTGAGTGTCACGTTGTATGACACATACAATGCCACGATGCATAGAGTACCATGTGAGCACGTACAGCGCACGTTCATAGCAGCATAGTTTGAGTGGTAGCACGAAGCAGCCGCGTGCACCCATTAATCTGCATTATTACTATAATGCTACATTTACTACAACACACAGCAGCTTGCGGTTAGGAGGGTGCTGGCCAGCGAAGTGAGAGGCTACAGAGAGAGCAGGATCTTGGCGGAGCCAAGAGGATTGTCACGTCCAAGGGACGAAGACCGAGAGCCCTGAGTAGCCGGAAATGAGCATGGCCCATTGTGGCCAGCAAGCCTCGTACCGAAGCAGCCGTGAGCGGGGTTAAAGACATAGACACTGCCGGAGCAGGATCTTGGCGGAGCCAAGAGAGAGGTCAGAGAGAGGTCACTGCCGGAGCAGGAGAGATCACCGCCAGAGCAGGATCTTGGCGGGTAACCACCAGCCACGGTGGGCCACCGGGTAGTTGAGATGGTGGTGGAGCTGAACGTGTCCGAGAACGTCTTGGAATTGCCGGTGGCAATCGTGCACGTTGCCCCGCTGTAGCCACTGTCACATTAGCAGCCTCGCTAGCGTTCGGCCTTCGACTGCTTGAGTGTGGCAATGATTCATGTCTCGTCGATATGGAGACGAGGCAAGGAAATAGAAAGGCAGATAGACACAGAAACAGACAGAAAAGCAGACAAACAGACACAAAACAGACAGACAGACAAACACACAAACAGACAGAGGATTCAGGGTCAGCCGGGTAGACACTGCCGAAGCAGAATGTTGGCGGAGTCAAGTATCTACAAGAGTCTGCGTCCGAGGGACGGCGACCGAGGGCCCTTATTAAAGAGAGGGGTCACTGCCGGAGCAGGATCTTGGCAGGGCCAAGAGAGAGGTCAGACAAGAGTAATACGTAGACACTGCCGGAGCAGAATGTTAGCGAAGCCAAGAATCTACGAGAGAGGATTCACGGTCGGCCGGGTAGACACTGCCGAAGCAGAATGTTGGCGGAGCCAAGTATCTACAAGAGTCTGCGTCCGAGGGACGGCGACCGAGGGCCCTGAGTAAAGAGAGGGGTCACTGCCGGAGCAGACTCTTTGCAGGGCCAAGAGAGAGGTCAGACAAGCGATAAACGTAGACACTGCCGGAGCAGAATGTTGGCGGAGCCAAGTATCTACGAGAGAGGATTCAGGGTCGGCCGGGTAGACACTGCCGAAGCAGAATGTTGGCGGAGCCAAGTATCTACAATAGTCTGCGTCCGAGGGACGGCGACCGAGGGCCCTGAGTAAAGAGAGGGATCACTGCCGGAGCAGGATCTTGGCAGGGCCAAGAGAGAGGTCAGAGAAGGGTCACTGCCGGAGCAGGATCTTGGCGAAGCCAAGAGAGGGGTCACTGCCGGAGCAGGATCTTGGCAGGGCCAAGAGATAGGTCAGAGAGGGGTCACTGCCGGAGCAGGATCTTGGCGGAGCCAAGGGAGGAGTCAGAGAGGGGGCACTGCAGAGAGGGACGAGGACAAAAAGCCTCCTGGGTAGCTAGGCATTAAATGTGTGTGCATTGAGACAGCATGCGGTAAAGAGGACACTGACAAGATTTCAAGACACACGGATGAGAACCAGTAAGACAGTTACCTTGATGATCTCCTTGGCGGTGTCCCTCAATTCATGCCGGATAAATGCTCGTGCAGCAAAGGGAGCTTGCCCAAATAGAAGGACGAACTTTGCTGCGGTGATTGGCTAGACCATGGTGTCAGGTCGCGCCGCAGCTGTGGGAGCAAAGGTTCTGGAGTCATCCAACTTGGTCCGGGCACGGAGCATCGATGGTATTGGAGGTGACTGGCAGGTGTGATGCTCGAAACAGTAAGTAGTACTGGACACAAGTAGAGGGTGTAGATGAGTGCCATGACCAGAGAAGAACTGAACGGCTTGTGCCAACCTTCAATACGTTGACAGAGTCTGGTGCCACCAGCTCAGGGTCGTCCCTGACTGAGGTTGAGAGGTGCAGCATTCTGTGAGATGAACTCAGATGTGGCCTTGACAAGGTCAGACAGGCAGGGCATAATAACGTACGGGTGGGTAGCGAATGTGAGTTGGCCTAGAAGGCAGGCGAGTTCGTGCTTGAGGACGCAACGCCTGTCAGTGTGGCAGAGACTAAATGACGTCGGGCCAGAGAGGTTGAGGTTATACTGGAAAACTACATAAATGGTTGGACAAGAGTGGCCCAAGCAAATCTGCCGTTGGACTGAACACTTGAATACTTGCAACACGTCAATTGCTGGTTATACACACTGGTTGGGATGGCAGTGTGAACTGCAACAGTGCTAACCCCCATACTAACTGGAGGAGACTGCAACAGCATGGGCATAAGCCAGCCTGTGAGTACGTGGGTGGTGCACCTCGAAAGTGACAGGCACTAGCACCAGATTGATTGATGGACTATGGATGTGTGTATGGGGGAGTTCCTTACCCCACCAATGACAAGTAGACCAAGTAATAGCAGTACTTGATGGATTGATGACAGGGCTGTGCCTGGGTGCAGACGAAGAACTGGATGCTGCTGGTCGAAGTATGCTCCAAGTATGTACACAGTACTGAGTAACTTGGTGTGGAGTTGCATAGCCTGGGGTTGCAGAACTTACTTTGAAGAAGAAAGATAGATTATCGCTGGCAAACAGTTCCCTTCTGGCAATGCTAGGGCCAGTCGCTGGCAAACAGTTCCCTTTTGGCAATGCTAGGGCCAGGGCGTTGTAAACGCTTGGCCAGCACAATGCCTAGCCCAAACGACTGCATGGGGCTAAACGATTGTGTGTTAAATGGACCAGCTGTCATACCGTCCTTGCAGCAGCGTTGGAGACAGTCAGACATATATCAGCTGCCACAGACTGGGCTCAATGATGTCCCACTTCAGTGATGGGTCGGCAGCAGCCTTGATGCGAAATTGACAGGACAGCAACTCCACTATCCTGTGCGAAGCAATGTCGACCATGATCTGGACCAAGACGGTGGAGGCCTCAACCCATGTCGCAAGATCATGAACATGCCTACTCTTGCTGGGAGTAACGCTGACTCGCGTTTTCTGCTGCCTGCTCCGCTCACCGCGCTCGGGGTAGAATGGCAGGATTCAGCGTGGTGAAGTACACTGAAACAGGCGATCAGCGAGGAATTATTCAAACCGAAGAGCAAGCAAAATACAAACTGTGAAAACACTGAAACAGGTAACCTGGCTCATGATCGTGTAGGCTTCCACCCACGTCGCAAGGTCGTGAACGTGCCTGCTCTTGCCGCGGGCAGCGCCGTCCTCGACCACCCGCAACGGGCCCCCATCCGACGACTCAAAAACGGAGCACGTTCTGTGTGCGGGCGTGCGGCACAGAGCAAGACACAGAGGGCAAGAGCTAACTCAATTCCACGAACTCACCCATCAAAATCCGCTGGCGATGTTAAGCTCCCAGGTGGGCGGCGAACTACTTGCTGCTACCTGAGCTGGCTGGGAGAGGAGTCGAGTTCGTATGACTATGAGGCAGAGAATCGGGAACCATGGCCGCCAGAAGTGTTCTCTGTTGCCTGCTCTGCTCGCCGTGCTGTGCTCGCTGCAAACTCGCAGGGATCAGCGTGATGAACTTGGGCCTGAATCAGGCGATCAACGAGGGCAGCCGTCTGGCCCGAAGTATCCAAATCCAACGGCGAGAGTTTGCTGCGGAGACGCGGAACCGTCATGGCGCGGATTTCGTCGTCAGTATAGGCAGCAATGGCGTCGCGAAAACAAGGATAAGAACGAGTCAAAGCACAACGGCGGCAAGGAGCGAATAAACTCACCAACTGTGAAACACTACGAGCAAGCAAGAAACTCACAAACTCTGAAGCACTACGAGCAAGCAAGAAACTCACAAACGAGTCAAAGCTCACAAACGAGTCAAAGCTCACAAACTTGTCAAAGCTCACAAACTCACAAACGAGTCAAAGCTCACAAACGAGTGAAACACAATGATCTGACAAGAGTGATCCGCACACAGAACGAATCGAAATATAATACACACTACGAGCAAGGAAGAATGATTGTCGCAGAGAACGGATCGAAAATATATAGCAGAGCAAACTCTAGCAAGACATGCAACGATGCATGCCACCCACGTTAAGCTACGAGCAAGCGTCATCATAACGCAGCCACACGCCTTCCACATCGGAGGCGAGCGACACGCATGAACGCCAAACTTTAGTATGACATGTTAAGTGCCTTCGACGCATGCCGCCTACGTTGAGCGTCGCGCATGAATGAATGTCGCTTTGAGTGTCACGTTGTATGACACATAGAATGCCACGATGCATAGAGTACCATGTGAGCACGTACAGCGCACGTTCTTAGCAGCATAGTTTGAGTGGTAGCACGAAGCAGCCGCGTGCACCCATTAATCTGCATTATTACTATAATGCTACACACACACACACACACACACACACACACACACACACACACACACACACACACACACACACACACACACACACACACACACACATTAACTACAACACACAGCAGCTTGCGGTTAGGAGGGTGCTGGCCAGCAAAGTGAGAGGCTACAAAGAGAGCAGGATCTTGGCGGGGCCAAGAGGATAGTCACGTCCAAGGGACGAAGACCGAGAGCCCTGAGTAGCCGGAAATGAGCATGGCCAACACCCCTTTATTTACTTTATCAAAGTAAATGAGAGATGAGAAATGGGAGGTGGGTGGGTGAAACACAATGATCTGACGAGAGTGATCCGCTCACAGAACGAATCGAAATATTATACACACTACGAGCAAGGAAGGATGATTGTCGCAGAGAACGGATCGAAAATATATAGCAGAGCAAACTCTAGCAAGACATGCAACGATGCATGCCACCCACGTTAAGCTACGAGCAAGCGTCATCATAACGCAGCCACACGCCTTCCACATCGGAGGCGAGCGACACGCATGAACGCCAAACTTTATTATGACACGTTGAGTGCCTACGCCTACCTACGTTGAGCGTGGCGCATGAATGAAAGTCGCGTTGAGTGTCACGTTGTATGACACATAGATTGCCACGATGCATAGAGTACCATGTGAGCACATACAGCGCACGTTCATAGCAGCATAGTTTGAGTGGTAGCACGAAGCAGCCGCGTGCACCCATTAATCTGCATTATTACTATAATGCTACACACGCACACACACACACACACACACACACACACACACACACACACACACAAACACACACACACACACACACACACACACACACACACATTAACTACAACACACAGCAGCTTGCGGTTAGGAGGGCGCTGGCTAGCGAACTGAGAGGCTACAGAGAGAGCAGGATCTTCGCGGAGCCAAGAGGATAGTCACGTCCAAGGGACAAAGACCGAGAGCCCTGAGTAGCCGGAAATGAGCATGGCCAAAACCCCTTTATTTACTTTATCAAAGTAAATGAGAGATGAGAAATGGGAGGTGGGTGGGTGAAACACAATGATCTGACAAGAGTGATCCGCTCACAGAACGAATCGAAATATAATACACACTACGAGCAAGGAAGAATGATTGTCGCAGAGAACGGATCGAAAATATATAGCAGAGCAAACTCTAGCAAGACACTCAACGATGCATGCCACCCACGTTAAGCTACGAGCAAGCGTCATCATAACGCAGCCACACGCCTTCCACATCGGAGGCGAGGCGTTGAGTGTCACGTTGTATGACACATAGAATGCCACGATGCATAGAGTACCATGTGAGCACGAACAGCGCACGTTCATAGCTGCATAGTTTGAGTGGTAGCCCGAAGCAGCCGCGTGCACCCATTAATCTGCATTATTACTATAATGCTACATTAACTACAACACACAGCAGCTTGCGGTTAGGAGGGTGCTGGCCAGCGAAGTGAGAGGCTACGGAGAGAGCAGGAAATTGGCGGAGCCAAGAGGATAGTCACGTCCAAGGGACGAAGACAGAGAGCCCTGAGTAGCCGGAAATGAGCATGGCCCATTGTGGCCAGCAAGCCTCGTACCGAAGCAACCGTGAGCGGGATTAAACACATAGACACTGCCGGAGCAGGATCTTGGCGGAGCCAAGAGAGAGGTCAGAGAGAGGTCACTGCCGGAGCAGGAGGGATCACTGCCAGAGCAGGATCTTGGCGGGTAACCACCAGCCACGGTGGGCCACCGGGTAGTTGAGATGGTGGTGGAGCTGAACGTGTCCCAGAACGTCTTGGAATTGCCGTTGGCAATCGTGCACGTCTCCCAGCTGTAGCCACTGTCACATTAGCAGCCTTGCTAGCGTTCGGCCTTCGACTGCTTGAATGTGGCAATGATTCATGTCTCGTTGATATGGAGACGAGGCAAGGAAATAGAAAGGCAGATAGACACAGAAACAGACAGAAAAGCAGACAAACAGACACAAAACAGACAGACAGACAAACACACAAACAGACAGAGGATTCAGGGTCAGCCGGGTAGACACTGCCGAAGCAGAATGTTGGCGGAGCCAAGTATCTACAAAAGTCTGCGTCCGAGGGACGGCGACCGAGGGCCCTGAGTAAAGAAAGGGGTCACTGCCGGAGCAGGATCTTGGCAGGGCCAAGAGAGAGGTCAGACAAGAGTAATACGTTGTACTATAACCGTGTCACTAGGACTACTGCAGACCCACAACCGAACTCATAGTTACGTTTCACACTGATTTAATTCAATGAGGTTATTGTTGGGACTAAGAAAAAGAACTAACTAAAAACAATGTTGGGAGAGCAAGAACCATCTCGCACCATACCGGACGCATGCGCATGGTGCATCGAACCGGAACTAAAGACTAAAGTACAGAGCACGCGAAGGTGCAGTACATGTATGCGCCTGCAAGCAGCAGTGTCAGGAATGCAGTGAATCGCACACACCGCACGGCAGCCACCGTTAGCACGTCATGCAGTCTATACAACGCAGTGGCTCATGATCATGAAGAGAAAGCGGACACCAACCGCACGAAGCCTATAGATTAGAAGATAAGAAGCACACCGCACATGCAGTGGAACAAGGAGTCACGCACGACTCATCCCTGAACGACAACGCCATGCAAGTACTCATGTACACAGGAAAGAACACAAACAGTGCACACAGCAACGAACAGAAGCAGCTAGTACACGTACTTGTACTAGGAGACATTCACACAACACCATGAATACTAGCTAGTGTCAGTCAGGATGGTGGAGGGGGTCACCATCACACTTCATCCCTCCGCCTGGTGACATTTCCTGCCAAACAGCATCAATCCTGGAAGCGAGCTGGTCGCTGGATGCCTTGTCGGTTTCGAAGATCCATGCGGACATGCTGGCCATCGGCAGCAGGCTCCTGCGGATCAGGGAGCCATCCAAGCCAGCCATCTGCTTTGAAGCTGTCACCCTCCTGGCCGTCATCTCCATCAGGGAAGTTTTCCGTTGGCAATTCCAGACCTGGCGTGGAGCATCCGGCTTGATGAGTTTCACGTTCACCACCTTCTCTCGAGGGGATCTACCATCAGACCTCCGCCAGATCACGACAGTTGATGGAGAAATGACTTTCTTCACAGTCCAGCCGGATTCAAAAGGCGGCAATCGCTTCTGACGACGACTAGGCATCCGCAGCATGACTGCATCTCCAGCCTGGTAAGCGCAGGGCAGCACCTCGTCATGGCAGTCGCCTTCCGACATGGCGTCTTCCAGAAGGTCTTGGATCCTAGCAGATCGTGCTGCGTGTTCTGCTTGCCACGTGTCAAAGTCGTACCTAGGGCGTCCATCGTGAATCAACACAGGTGGGTCCCACCCAACCATGGCCATCATTGGGGACATGCCAGTCACTGAATGCGGTCGAGAGCGGTAGAAGTGGACCAGCATCTGAAGATCGTCCATCCAGTCCGATGATTCGTCGAGGACCTTCCTGATGAGAGTCAGCAATGTTCGATTGTACCTCTCGGCGGCTCCCTGGGATTGCGGATGGCGAACGGCACCTGTCTTCACCCTCACGCCGAACACTTGAAAGACAGACTGGACAATGGCATTGCTGAACTCAGTCCCATTGTCCACACGGATGACGTCTGGTGGTCCCCACCTACAGCACAAGCTCACGAAGGCCGAGGCAACACTGGGCCCGTCGTGCCGTTTCATTGGCACTATTTCCACCCACTTTGTCAGCACATCCACGCACACGAGCACGCAGTGGTGTGTCCTGCCACGGTTCAGCCCAAGCTCCAGGGTGTCCATTTGCACTGTTCCCCATGGTTGACCTGGGATCTCTGCTCTGGCGCTGGGGGCTGCTGGGCCTTTTGCTGGACTAGCGGCTTGGCAGTTCTGGCACCCCTTGACGTGGTCTTGGCAGGCAGACGCCATCTCAGGAAAGTAGCAGTGCTTGCGGAGCAACTCATACATTGGCTGCCAGGAAGCATGACCAGTGTTGACATGAGCAGCAGTCACGACATCAGGCACTAACAACTCGGGAACGACTGGCACGTTGACTTCCCCTTCCACAGGCAGCTTCAGGCTCCGGACTAGGCGGCCTTCCTCCACATGAAGCTGACCGGCGCAATTGCGGAAGCGCCGACTTGCTACTGGCTGGCCAACTTGAATCTGCTGAATCACTCCTTGGATGACCTCGTCCGATGCCTGGGCTTTGCCCAACTCATCGCTAGAGAAAGGGCTAACAGCCACAGCCCTCGGCAGACTGGCCACAACATCAGAGCTCTTCTTCGGCCAGTTGAACGGCACGCGCGTCAGCTTGTCTGCAAGGTTTTCAGTCGTTGGCACCCACTCCACAGTCACCTGCATCTCCGTCACGATAAGAAGATCATTGACTATCTGCAGCCGACGTTGCACCAGAACCTCATGCAGACCACCAACCCGGACGCGACGTGACCCACCAACAACCGGAGCCAGCCATCCCGCAGTAGTCTTCGAGTCAGTCTTCAGAACCACATGCGTCGCGTTCCACCTCGTGGCTAGCGTGAGGGCCTTAATGGCAGAGTCAAGCACAGCAACATTTACATGGAGCTTGTCCCCTGCAGGCCGAAGCCATGATGCATCTTCCACAACGGTCCCGTCGAGCTCAAGAACGACACCAATAGCTAGGCCAGATGCTTCGCACCACGCAGTCCAGGTGGAGTCAGCCTGCGCGTGCACGTCCTACTGACCATGCACCGGATCGTCGGAGGAGAGCCTCGCGAACAGCTCTTGGCAGCATTCAACAAGGGTTTCCGGCAGTGGATCGTCCCATCCATTGCCACCTGCAGCAGTCGCCAGCCGCTTCAGGTAACCGCAAGCAGGCCTGAGCCACGAACAGACCGGGTAGTGGCCAATAAGGCGTCCACACCATGAGCAGACCTTGCGTCTTGTCATCTTAGGTGGTGGCTCTAGATCGATCTCTCTCCTGGACCAGCCCATGGCGCCATCGGCATTAGCCTTCAGTTGCATACCAAGAACACGGGACTCCTCCATGGGTTCGGCAGGCTTCGTTGGGAGTCCATAGGCTGCAAGCTCGTCGGCAACACACTGAGTCACTTCTGCTGGAGCTCGGATATCATCAACATAGTTGTCGACTTCTGGGCCATGGCGAGTGATCCACTGGATGACGAGGTGCATAAACTTCGGCGCAATCGCCAACCCGAAGCCCATTCTGGTCATCACGTACACCTTGTTGTTCCAGAGAACGGCCTGGTAGCGCACTAGCTCAGCACTGACATGCACCTGGAGATATGCTTTTTTCACGTCCAGCATCTCCCACTGACCATCACTGCTGCGTCTCCACTGCCTGATCTTCTCGGCGCACACGGGGGCTTCATAGCCAGGCTCAGACTCAATGAGCTCATTAAGCTTACGATAATCCAGGCATGGTCTGATCGGGGTGGATGCTTTATGCTCTTGGGTGCGAGCAATCAACGGAAGCACACCAGCCACTGCACCTTGTGTGGCTTCATCGTGCGGCACAAGCCAACCATTAGCGATCCAAGCGTCGACTTCCTTGCAGAACAACTTCTCCTGCTCTGGGCTCAGTTTCTCCCTGGAGTACTGGCCAATGCCAGAGCCCACTGGAACCTCAGGGGCTGCACCACTTTTCCACTTCCAGCGGAGAATCCAACGCTTGGTTTCATGACACCATTGGACCTCTCCATCACGTGCCGACAACGTGACACCTTGTCCATGACGGCTCACTTGCACGTGGCGGGAAGGGTGACCGTCCTGAGGAAGTGCAGCAGACACAGGACTTGACACGGGCCCAAACCTCACACTCTCCAGCCGGCCATCATTGGCATACTCAAGATGTAGGCCACCACAGCTGCTCGCTACATCACAACCGATCAACAAATCGGCGTGTACGACACTCAGATCGTTGACGACTAACAGCTCCACACTGGCTTCTGGCATCTGCACTGGGATAGGGCCATCCAATCGTCCAATGTTGACGGCTACTTTCCCAAGAACAGCAATAGACTGGCCATCCAGCGCCACGAGTCTGCTTTCACACTCTGACCACGCAAGGCCACAGGACAGGGCTTGGTCCTTAGTCAGCAGTGATCGGACAGCACCAGTGTCAATGACTGCTGTCATACGCGACACATCATCTTTGTTGCCCGTTGTCCACATGTCTACCTTGATCCTAGGCAGCTGCCCTGGCGAAGGCACAGACACAGAGGCCAAGGCTGGACTAGGCTCATCTCCAGCTGCTGCTGCAGCACTCCCGCCTTGCCGGCTCGCCAGCCAAGCTTTCCGGTCCGGACAGTCTGGCTTCCTGTGACCAGGCTTGTCACAGAAGTAGCACGTACTGCCACGGCCTCCACCATCCTTGGAGCTGGACCCACTCTGCTGCCCCTGCTTCCTCCTTGGGCAATCTCGCTTCATGTGGCCGACCTCATTGCAGAGGTAGCACAAGAAAGACTTTCTGCTGGTCTTGTCGCCACGTGCTCCACCAGCCAAACTACCAGTTCCAGCACCTGTACCTACTGCAGCTGTCACAGAATCGCCATCACTAAGCTGAACAGCACGGACTAATTCTAAGCAGGCGCTCACAGTCTGGTCCTTTCCCACAAGTGACAACCTAACCTGCTTTGCCCACGCATGTGGAAGCCCGTCAAGAAACTGCTCAACAACAGAGTGATTTTTGTCATCCCCAGGCGACGCATCGCCGGCCAAACTGGCGAGGCGCTGCAAATCGGCAACATAGGCATCTGGCGACTCCTCTTGTCTCATGCGTCGGGCCTTGAACCGCCGGTAGGCTTCCCACTTCGTCATACAAAACGCCTCTTCCATTTTCTTCTGGACGGCGTCAGGCTTCTTCTTGTCATCCGACTTCATTCGGCTGAACACCAGGAACGCATCCTGCTCCAGAAACAAGGGTAACTGGGCCATTTTCTTCTCGTCCGAGTCCCACTTGTTGATTGTCGCCAGCACGTCAAATTTCGCCCAGAACGTCTGGAAATCATCGACCTTTCCCCGGTAGGGTCGCAGGTATCCTTCAGCTTTCGACATCGTACTAGATCGGAAAATTAAGTTTCCCCACGAGTCCACACGCGACAGTACAATCAACCACGACGCCAACCAGCAACCCAGCTGGTATCCCTGACGTCCTCCCGGGTTTCGGCACCACAAGCTGTACTATAACCGTGTCACTAGGACTACTGCAGACCCACAACCGAACTCATAGTTACGTTTCACACTGATTTAATTCCATGAGGTTATTGTTGGGACTAAGAAAAAGAACTAACTAAAAACAATGTTGGGAGAGCAAGAACCATCTCGCACCATACCGGACGCATGCGCATGGTGCATCGAACCGGAACTAAAGACTAAAGTACAGAGCACGCGAAGGTGCAGTACATGTATGCGCCTGCAAGCAGCAGTGTCAGGAATGCAGTGAATCGCACACACCGCACGGCAGCCACCGTTAGCACGTCATGCAGTCTATACAACGCAGTGGCTCATGATCATGAAGAGAAAGCGGACACCAACCGCACGAAGCCTATAGATTAGAAGATAAGAAGCACACCGCACATGCAGTGGAACAAGGAGTCACGCACGACTCATCCCTGAACGACAACGCCATGCAAGTACTCATGTACACAGGAAAGAACACAAACAGTGCACACAGCAACGAACAGAAGCAGCTAGTACACGTACTTCTACTAGGAGGCATTCACACAACACCATGAATACTAGCTAGTATCAGTCAGGATGGTGGAGGGGGTCACCATTACACTTCAACGTAGACACTGCCGGAGCAGAATGTTGGCGGAGCCAAGTATCTACGAGAGAGGATTCAGGGTTGGCCGGGTAGACACTGCCGAAGCAGAATGTTGGCGGAGCCAAGTATCTACAAGAGTCTGCGTCCGAGGGACGGCGACCGAGGGCCCTGAGTAAAGAGAGGGGTCACTGCCGGAGCAGGATCTTGGCAGGGCCAAGAGAGAGGTCAGACAAGAGATATACGTAAACACTGCCAGAGCAGAATGTTGGCGGAGCCAAGTATCTACGAGAGAGGATTCAGGGTCGGCCGGGTAGACACTGCCGAAGCAGAATGTTGGCGGAGCCAAGTATCTACAAGAGTCTGCGTCCGAGGGACGGCGACCGAGGGCCCTGAGTAAAAAGAGGGATCACTGCCGGAGCAGGATCTTGGCAGGGCCAAGAGAGAGGTCTGACAAGAGTAATACGTAGACACTGCCGGAGCAGAATGTTGGCGGAGCCAAGTATCTACAAGAGAGGATTCAGGGTCGGCCGGGTAGACACTGCCGAAGCAGAATGTTGGCGGAGCCAAGTATCTACAAGAGTCTGCGTCCGAGGGACGGCGACCGAGGGCCCTGAGTAAAGAGAGGGATCACTGCCGGAGCAGGATCTTGACAGGGCCAAGAGAGAGGTCAGACAAGAGTAATACGTAGACACTGCTGGAGCAGAATGTTGGCGGAGCAAAGTATCTACAAGAGAGGATTCAGGGTCGGCCGGGTAGACACTGCCGAAGCAGAATGTTGGCGGAGCCAAGTATCTACAAGAGTCTGCGTCCGAGGGACGGCGACCGAGGGCCCTGAGTAAAGACAGGGGTCACTGCCCGAGCAGAATCTTGGCAGGGCCAAGAGAGAGGTCAGACAAGAGATATACGTAGACACTGCGGGAGCAGAATGTTGGCGGAGCCAAGTATCTACGAGAGAGGATTCAGAGTCGGCCGGGTAGACACCGCCGAAGCAGAATGTTGGGGGAGCCAAGTATCTACAAGAGTCTGCGTCCGAGGGACGGCGACCGAGGGCCCTGAGTAAAGAGAGGGATCACTGCCGGAGCAGGATCTTGGCAGGGCCAAGAGAGAGGTCAGAGAAGGGTCACTGCCGGAGCAGGATCTTGGCGAAGCCAAGAGAGGGGTCACTGCCGGAGCAGGATCTTGGCAGGGCCAAGAGAGAGGTCAGAGAGGGGTCACTGCCGGAGCAGGATCTTGGCGGAGCCAAGGGAGGAGTCAGAGAGGGGGCACTGCAGAGAGAGAGACCTTGGCGGAGCCAAGAGAGGGACGAGGACAAAAAGCCCCCTGGGTAGCTAGGCATTAAATGTGTTTGCATTGAGACAGCATGTGGTAAAGAGGACACTGACAAGAGTTCAAGCAACACGGATGAGAACCAGTAAGACAGTTACCTTGATGATCTCCTTGGCGGTGTCCCTCATTTCATGCCGGATAAATGCTCGTGCAGCAAAGGGAGCTTGCCCAAATAGAAGGACGAACTTTGCTGCGGTGATTGGCTAGACCATCGTGTCAGGTCGCGCCGCAGTTGTGGGAGCAAAGGTTCTGGAGTCATCCGACTTGGTCCAGGTAGAGCATTGATGGAATTGGAGGTGACTGGCAGGTGTGATGCTCGAAACAGTAAGTAGTATTGGACACCAGTAGAGGGTGCAGATGAGTGCCATGACCACAGAAGAACTAAACGGCTTGTGCCAACCTTCAATACGTTGACAGAGTCTGGTGCCACCAGCTCAGGGTCGTCCTTGACTGAGGTTGAGAGGTGCAGCATTCTGTGAGATGAACTCAGATGTGGCCTTGATGATCTCCTTGGCGGTGTCCCTCATTTCACGCCGGATAAATGCTCGTGCAGCAAAGGGAGCTTGCCCAAATAGAAGGACGAACTTTGCTGCGGTGATTGGCTAGACCATGGTGTCAGGTCGTGCCGCAGCTGTGGGAGCAAAGGTTCTGGAGTCATCCAACTTGGTCCGGGCACGGAGCATCGATGGTATTGGAGGTGACTGGCAGGTGTGATGCTCGAAACAGTAAGTAGTACTGGACACAAGTAGAGGGTGCAGATGAGTGCCATGACCAGAGAAGAACTGAACGGCTTGTGCCAACATTCAATACGTTGACAGAGTCTGGTGCCACCAGCTCAGGGTCGTCCTTGACGGAGGTTGAGAGGTGCAGCATTATGTGAGAAGAACTCAGATGTGGCCTTGACAAGGTCAGACAGGCAGGGCATAATAACGTCCGGGTGGGTGGCGAATGTGAGATGGCCTAGAAGGCAGGCGGGTTCGTGCTTGTGGACGCAACGCCTGTGTCAGAGACTAAATGACGTCGGGCCAGAGAGGTTGAGGTTATACTGGAAAACTACATAAATGGTTGGACAAGAGTGGCCCAAGCAAATCTGCTGTTGGACTGAACACTTGAATACTTGCAACACGTCAATTGTTGGTTATACACACTGGTTGGGATGGCAGTGTGAACTGCAACAGTGCTAACCCCCATACTTTCTGGAGGAGATTGCAACAGCATGGGCATAGGCCAGCCTGTGAGTACGTGGGTGGTGCACCTCGAAAGTGACAGGCACTAGCACCAGATTGATTTATGCACTATGTATGTGTGTGTGTGGGAGTTCCTTACCCCACCAATGACAAGTAGACCAAGTAATAGCAGTACTTGATGGATTGATGACAGGGCTGTGCCTGGGTGCAGATGAAGAACTGGATGCTGCTGGTCAAAGCATGCTCCAAGTATGTACACAGTACTAGTAACTTGGTGTGGAGTTGCATAGCCTGGGGTTGAACAACTTACTTTGAAGAAGAAAGATAGATTATCGCTGGCAAACAGTTCCCTCCTGGCAATGCTAGAGCCAGTCGCTGGCAAACAGATCCCTTCTGGCAATGCTAGGGCCAGGGCGTTGTAAACTCTTGGCCAGCACAATGCCTAGCCCAAACGACTGCATGGGGCTGAACGGTTGTGTGTTAAATGGACCAGCTGTCATACCGTCCTCCCAGCAGCGTTGGAGACAGTAAGAAATATATCAGCTGCCACAGACTGGGCGCAATGATGTCCCACTTCAGTGATGGGTCGGCAGCAGCCTTGATGCGGAATTGACAGAACAGCAACTCCACTATCCTGTGCAAAGCAATGTCGACCATGATCTGGACCAAGACGGTGAAGGCCTCGACCCATGTCGCAAGATCATGAACATGCCTACTCTTGCTGCGAGTAACGCTGACTCGCGTTCTCTGCTGCCTGCTCCGCTCACCGCGCTCGGGGTAGAATGGCAGGATTCAGCGTGGTGAAGTACACTGAAACAGGCGATCGGCGAGGAATTATTCAAACCGAAGAGCGAGCAAAATACAAACTGTGAAAACACTGAAACAGGTAACCTTTGCAAGGTCCTGAACGTGCCTGCTCTTGCCGCGGGCAGCGCCGTCCTCGACCACCCGCAACGGACCCCCATCCGACGGACAAAACGGAGCACGTCCTGTGTGCGGGCGTGCGGCACAGAGCTAGACACAGAGGGCAAGAGCTCACTCAATTCCACGAACTCA